>NW_006408538.1:18331825-18372299 GCF_000296735.1 Chrysochloris asiatica | reverse complement strand
GGGGGAAGTGTAGGGGGTGAGTTTCTGGGATTTACCCTTTGGGGGTGGTTGATGATGCATGGAGGGGATTGGAACATGGCAATGAGATGATATACGATTAAATAAACGTAAAACTAAAGTTCTCCCATGTAAACTATCATATAATTCACAATAAAACATTAAAAAAAAAAAAAAAGTGTGGAGGGGAAGGTAGAATCCCCACCGAATAGTGTTCATCTTGTCTAAATGGGTCTGGTGAAAGAAGATGGGCATAAGATTCTAATGATTCAATAGTGAGTAATTGTTATCATGACTAATTGCGCTTGTCACAACTGTAAAGGTAGAAGTTTTGTAACATATATCGGGGAGTAGTTAATCTTATAGTCTAGGAACAGAGGACCCTAGGACCATCAAGGGAGAAGAGCACGAGCAGAATGTGGGACCCTATCCAGAGAAGCAGCGACACCAGAGATGAAGGCAGAGATGCTGACATAGAGAGAGCAGCTGAGGACTCTAGACTCATGGAAAGAGAAAGGCTGTGTGCTGGAGGCCAGGAGGCAGAATGTGCCTTTGGTTGTTTAAATGATGATGTATTCCTGAGTGTTTTTGTGTATGTCAAAAACAGAGGGAATAGAAGTAAATACTATTGTATGATGATGCATGGAGGGGATTGTAATCATTGCAGTGAAATGAAATATGATAGAATGGGTGCAAAACCAATGTTCTCCCATGTAAACTACCACTCAATTCACAATAAAAGTTTAAATTAAAAAGAAAGAACACACTACCTTCAGAGGTGTATAGACCTAGACAGAAGTTATACCAAGAAATGAGTTTCACATTTTGATATTTTTGTTTAATAAAGGTTTCTATGGTTTTATGTTGTGTGCCATGGAGTCGGTTCTGACTCATAGCGACCCTGTACAGGGTTTCTGAGGTTGTAAATTTTTACGGGAGCAGAAAGCCTCATCTTTCTCCCGCGGAACAGCTGGTAGTTTCGAACTGCTGACCTGATGGTTCGCATAGGAATACTTTTTTACTTATCCTCATATTTTTAAATTTTTGATGCTTGTCTTACTTATTTGTAAGAGCTTTGGAAATATTCTGGAAATTAGGCATTTGTCTCTGATATTGAATTAAGGAAATTTACACCCTAGTGTGTCATTTATCTTATTAAGTTTGCATTATGGTAGTTTTTGCCACGCAGGCATATTTGTTTTTATGAAGTTGAATTTTTTAATCATTTATCTGAAGTCTCAAAACAAAAACTCCTCATATAATTGTTAAGTGCTGTTGAGTAGGTTCCTACTCATAGCAACCCTGTATAGGGTTTCCAAGGAGCAACTGGTGAACTTGAACTGCAGATCTTGAGGTTCAAACTGACCTTGCAGTCTAGCACATTAACCTGCAGCTCCATGCCAGGACTTCCTCAGATAATTACGCAGGGTTAATTTAAAGCCACTGGTATAATACAACTCCAGTGTACTTTGCAACAATAAATGTTTGAATAATGAATGAACGAGTATTTAGATTTTTTTACTTATAAGATTAAGTGAGTGCTTGAGATCAGAAACTAATAAATGATGGAACAAGAACTCATATCCAGGTCTTCACCTCAAATTCCAAGTGTTTTCAATGACTATATCACACATGAAGACAAACAGCATTTAGGGCACTAGTGAAGCAACTATTCCAAGGAATCTTACAGCTTTTAGTAACTACAGTTGCAACACCATTAATTTTATGTTTTGTAACAGAAAGAGATCTCTAAATGTAAGGCACATTCATTCAATGGAAACATAAAGACAAGTTATTTAACATGGGTTAGCATGACTTACATGTATCCACTTTTGCATGGCCTCCTATGGATTGTAAGAATTTAATTCTGTAAACGTTTATTGAACACACATGATATGAGGCATTGTTCTAGGAAGAGATACAGGCATGTAGACACATGTATGAGGCATTGTTCTAGGAAGAGATACAGGCATGTAGACATATAAGAATACTCATTGATAAATACGATAATAGAAATATGAACAAGACACAGGTGTTGCTCAGAGGAAGGAATGATTAGATAGCCAGGCAAGGCTTTGTGGAGGAGATAACAGTTCAGTCGGGACAAGGTTGATCAGAAGAATTCCTCCACCGTGTTCAACAATGCAGTGGGATGTGGCTCTCCAATTAGGAGGTCAATGCCACACACGAGGGGGCACTTTCCTGAAAAGTTCCAGAACTTGTGGGCAAGCTCCTACTGCTGTCACTTTGAAATGAGCTTTGGAAGAAGCTGTTGGTATCAATCCATGATCGTATCAGGGAGAAAGCAAAGTTCATGAAAGAATGTCCGTTTATTAGAACCCAGAAAGCTAGAGTAGTCTGAGTCCTTAGTAAAAAGTCCAGGCAGAAGAGTGGGGGAAAGAAAGGACAGCAAGTTTGACTATAATTAGCTTGGGGAGTATCACAGGTGGGGGAGGGATAAGAGGACAGCCGGCAACTATTTTGAGCCCAGCTTGGATTGACAGGACACATGTGCTGGACTGTACTGATCCCAGGGCCAAGTTGCCTGCCTGCGGTGTGTGGTCTTGGGGGGGGGGGGGGGGAGGCCTGGGACAGCAAGAACAGGACAGCCAGACAGGCAGGCCGGACGGAGTACCAGCACCTCAACTTCTCTCCCTAGGACGGACACTCTCTAAACTCCAAGGGCCATAGACCAAGCTGAGCTATGGGTGCTGAGGAAGAGGTGCTGGTCACTCTGTCAGGGGGAGCCCCCTGGGGTTTCCGACTTCAGGGGGGTGCCGAGCAGAGGAAACCATTACAGGTGTCCAAGGTAAGGGGAGAGCTCCTGAAATGAGGCTTCAGGGAAAGGGGAACCCAAGGAAACCTGGAAAGAGTCATGTGGTGGCTGGGAGGCTGTGAAGACAAGCAGTGGGGGAAAAGGAGGTGGGCAGGGAAGCATGCTCATGTTCGGTGGGTGTCTGACCACAGGCTTCTTGTGGAGGGTGGGGAGGGGCGGGCACTAAAAAAAAAAAATGGAATTCCTGGTTTCCAGGCAGCAGGGGAAAGAAAGGTTCTGCTTCAGTTCCCTGAGGCACCATGGGGGCAGAGGCCCAGGCCTGGCCCTGCTCTTTGCTCTACTAGGTCTGTGCCTCTACTTCAAACTCTAGGAATGTAGGGAAGGTTCTAATTTCTCTCTGACAAACTGATAAGTGATGAGCTGAGACTGCCTTACCCAGCCCAGCCCAGCCCAGCCCTGCCCATGCCTTCAATGCTCCCTCTTCTTAAACCAGACCCTTTCTCTCACTACCAGCTGTCCTCAAGTCAATTCTGACCCATTGTGACCCATGTGTGTGCATGCAGAACCATGTTCCATAGGGTCTGATTTTTCAGAAGTGAATTGTCAAGCTTTTCCTCTGAGGTGCTTCTGGGTGGATTCAAACCTCCACACTTTTGGTTAGCAGACATTTGTACTCTCTAGGGACATTTGTACTCTCTAGGGACTCTTTAAAGGAGTTCTGGTAGCGTAGTGGTTACGAGTCGGGCTGCGAACTGCAAGGTCAGCAGTTCGAAACTACCAGCTGTTCCGGGGGAGAAAGATGAGGCTTTCTCCTCCCATAAAGATTACAGCCTCAGAAACCCTGTAGAGGGTCACTGTGAGTCGGAACTGACTCCACGGCACATAACCACCACCAGGGACTCTTTGTTCTTAAAAGGCAAGGCTTCTTTGGTGCAAGGAGGGTCATGGAAAGGTCTAGCCTTTTAGATGAAGTCATTACTCTTTTGGTTTCACCCTATAGGCCACTGACTTCTCATGCCTCAGTTTTTTCAACTATAAAATATAAGTAATAATAGCGCCTACTTCATAGAACCATGTTAAGGATGAAAATCAAATAATAGACGTAGGGTGCCTGACATTTAGTAAACATTCAGTAAATGGTAAACACTATAACTATTATTACTCTAAAATATATGTGTATGCATGTACGCAAAAAGGAACTCTGGTAATATAGTGGTTACAAATTGGGCTGCTAATCTCAAAGTCAGCAGATTAAAACTACCAGCAGTTCCGGAGGAAAAAGATGAAGCTTTCTGCTCCCATAAAGATTTACAGCCTCGGGAAACCCTATGCAGGGTCGCTATGAGCGGGAACCGACTCCATGGCACATAACCACCACCACCATCATGTACACAACGCATACACATACACACACAATCACAGTCTCCAGGAATCTGGCTGTATTTGTTCTGATCAGGAATACTGTTCTAACCTCTTGACTGTGTAGATAATGGCATCTAGGATTCCAAGGCCTAAAAGAGAACTACTAACCAGTGTGTACATAACCTTGCCCTTGGAAGAAAACGTGTGGCTGTAACCACCATATCTAGTACCTCCTCCATGCAATTATTCCCAATCCTCTTTCATTCAGTGGTTACCCTAACTCTCCCTGTATAATGTTATTCTCGCCACTTCCACCTTCCTCCCTCTAGACGGGCCTCCTTCAACTGTAACCCTAGGTCTCCCCAGCACCTCCGACCCCTTTTTACCCTGCAAAGTAAAATCCCCTTCACAAAGAGTCCTTCCTGTCCTAACTGCTTTCATTCGATTTCTCTTGGAGCCTTCCCTCATCTACGCTCTCTCCCTTCTCAGATCCGAAGACGGAGCCAGGCTGGCAGAGCAGGACTCCGAGAGACGGATCAGCTTTTGGCCATCAACGGGGTCTCCTGCACTAGCCTCTCTCATGCAAGTGCCATGAACCTCGTTGATGCCTCAGGGAATCAGCTTGTCCTCACTGTGCGGAGGTACGGTTTGGAGGCCCCTACCTGTTCTCCGAATCTAAGCATTGCCTTCAGGTCTCCCATTGCCTGTTTCAGCTCGACCTCTCACTAGCCTGGCTTCAGCAGCTGTCACGTGCCCATTTCCACTTATGTGTTTGTGCTACAGTGTAGATGTTTGTATATGCCTCCCAAGGGGCCTGAATGTACGTGTATTTCAGGGATGGGGTGTCAAATGGATATATGAGTTAGTGTGCATACTTCAACCCTGGGCTCATCTTCTCCTCATCTTATCACCTACACCCATTTCTTCTCAGGGCCCTCCAAGCACCTTTGCCTCCCAGTTTGTCTTCAGCTCGCTCTTTCCAGATCATTCATTCCACCTGTCTCACGGTCCCTTCTCCTTCTATCTTCTTCCTCCATCTCCTGCAGCTCTCTCTACCTGTCGGTTACCTGACCCATCTCTCAAGTTCTGACATTTCCCCCCTACAGGGTAGGGGACGAAGGGCCTGTACTACGATCACCATCTCCCAGTGAACTTCAGGTGCTATCACCTGTGTCTCCACTGAGTCCTGAGCCTCCCGGTGCTCCAGTCCCCCAGTCTCTGCAGCCTGGGAGCCTTCGTTCACCCCCTGACAGTGAAGCTTACTACGGAGAGACAGACAGTGATGCAGAGGGCCCTGCTACCCAGGAGAAGACCCGCCGCCCTCGCCGCCGAGGCCCCCTGAGACCCACCCCTCCAGGAGCTCCACCTGAGGAGAGCTACCTATCAGATAGTCCTGCAGAGCCAACCCCTGCAGTCCCCGGCCCTCCTAGCCAGAGCGACAGCAGAGTGAGCTCCCCATCTTGGGAGGATGGGACAGCCTTTCAGCCACCCCCAGCCGAAGCCCTGCTGTTACCGCGTGGACCCCTCCGGCCTGGTCCTGACCTCATTCCTATGGTAGGGCCTGTTCCCCACCCAGTGGCAGAAGATCTTACTACCAGCTACACCCAGAAGGCCAAACAAGCCAGTGAGTGCCTGCATCCCTTATTCCCAAGCATGGTGCGCCAATTTGGGCCCTAAATCTACCCCTGTAGATCTACATTCACCTTGCCCTTCTTTGGGAGATGGTCTTGAGACAAGGGGAGAAGAGTTACAGTGGGAGAGGAAAATAACATTCTCACGACCTCTCTTATTTCTGCTGTTTGAACCCAATGTGGCAAAAAGGCACAGGTAGTTCAACCTAACGCAGGTACAGAGCAGATAGAGAAGTTAGAAAGGAGCATGAATAGATGTAGGGTTTGGTGGTAGTTGTTACTTTGTTAGGTACCAGGATAGGGGAGAAGTTAGAGTGTGAGCATGGGGCTGGGGAGGATTTGGAAGCAGGGCAGGGCTGAGGAGATCTTCCAGTGTTATTTGCAGGCATAGCATCAGAGCTACTTTTCATATGTGTAACTTCAGTTAGGATTCCTGAGGACTCTGGGACTAGGGGTTGGTCATGAGATCCCTAGGAAGTGGTAGAAGGGAGGGCTTGCAGCTCTTTATCTCAGGCAAGAATGTAGGCCTGGGCAGAAAAAGCCAGTTCAACTTATCTCAAGCTCTTTGCTATTTTTGATGTGAGCTGCGGAACAAAGTCCAAGAGTGAACTTGCTCCCTGGTCCTCATACTACTCCCAGAAAGACCATTCATTCACTTCTACTCTTCATCTCTCTTCTTTCCCCTCCACTCTTCCTGAGTTAGAGAACTCTGTGCCTCTGGACAGCGCTTAATAAGAACAATCAAAGTCTAGAACAAAGGAGCCCTGGTAGGATAGTGAGTTATGAGTTGGGCTGCTAATCACAAGGCCAACAGTTTGAATCTAGGTGGGAGAAAGATGAGGTTTTCTGCTCCTGTATAGATTTATAGCCTTGGGAACCCTATACAGGGTCGCTATGGGTCAGAACTGACTCGATGGCACTTAACAATAACAACAACAAAGATTTAAAGCCTTGGGAACCCTATATAGGGTCACTATGAGTCAGAACTGACTCATAACACACAACCATCACCATCATCAAGTCTAGAATAAACACTAACAACATCACCGTTTAGAGTCTGACATCTCTGAGAGAGTCCAAGACTCCACAAAGAAATTCCAGATGCAAGCCCAGGATCCCATGCTTATCCACGATTCTTATTTTAGCACACACATCTCCCTTCACATCATGCTGGCTGAAACTGTAGTTAGTGAATCTGGGATATTTTTAGCCAAGCAAGCCTCATTGTCAAATGGTGTGTGTATATGTGTGTGTGTGTGGCGGGGGGGGCGGCTAGGCAGGTGCTGACATCCGTCACACCAAGGCTTGTGGGGCAGCTGAGAGAAGGGAGAGGTCCAAGTTCCAAAAATAACCCCATGAGCTCATTCAGCTGCCAGTTCTGGGGACCAGACAAAGGGGCTTTAAAAGGCATGGGGGTAGCTCAAGCTGGTCCTGCTCCAGCCAACACTGCCTTTGCCAGCATGGAGACCTTTGAGTCCATCAGCCAAGAGCCCCTCAGCCAAGCCTGCTGTGACAAAGCCCCAGGCCCAGATCCTGAGCTCCAGGACCCATTCTATGCAGGTACTACCCTCCCATATTCAAGAAAGTTCTGGGATCCAGAGGAGACGGAAATGTATCAGCAGTTTAAGAAGGAGGTCTTTGGGAAAGATCTTATTCCCTTGTCCTCCTCCTCCTCCTTTTTTTTCTTCTTCTTTCTCCTCTTTTTGAGAGTGCCACTCACTACTGCTGTCTCAGAATGGTTTGATGCTATGGCCACTTGTCAGAGTGGTTTGTGACCACCACATGGCTGATAGAAAGCTCCTGGGGAGAGGGAATGAGATGTGAGCACACTATGAATACATGAAAGCGTGTATGTGTGTATGTGTGTTTAGGGGAATAGAGAAGAACTATGCGAATAAGAAAGTGCCCATATACTTAAGTGTAGAACTAGTATCAAGAAGATAGTAACAGCTCCCCACCGGGAATCTGAGCACTGTGTCAAGTGCTCAGTTTGCCCCCACTGCTCTCCTACCAGCTCTGTGAGGTAGTCATTATCAACTTCATTTACAGATCAGGAAACTGATCTTCATGCTCCCAAGCTTCCAGACCCCAAAACCTTGCAGAGCTGGGGTTGGAACAAAACCCTGATTCTAGAACCTGTTCTTCCCTTCACAGTGCTCTTCTGTTATAAATGTTGGGATGAAACGCATGAGAGCCGGAATTAGAAAGACAATTCTTTGGCATCTTGAATGGCAAGTAGATGGAATTTCAAAATATTTTCAGGAACTCTGGACAAAAGAATATTGGTGTCCAAGGCAGGGTTCCAGTAGCAAGGCAGCCGCTCCCATTTCCTGGCCCCACCTACCCAGGCCCCATATGGTGTGGGAAGTCTTGCCTTGACTCCCTTTAGCACATAGTCCCCTGCATGCTTGTCTGGGAGTAGCTGCCCAGGCTCTCTACTTAGAGGTCTTGAAAAAGAGGGGGACAGCTCTGATCTTCAAAGAAACCCACCCATCAAGTTTTGGAGAAAGGAAAAGATATTTAGGTGGTGACCTTGAGGTTTCGTAGGATGTGGAGGGTTACTTTCGAGAACAACACTCTGACTTTTCCTGTATTTTGGATTGAAGACTACCTACCCTTGGCTGTAAGTAGCAGAGGTGTGAGGCACAGAGGGATGCCCGGTGGTTGGAAAGCAAATATCAGTTCTAAGATTTCGTCCACATAGTTAGGAACTGTGTCTTTCCTCTGGTGAAGAAGGACCACCTGGAATGTGTCTGTGTCATAACGTAACTGTTTTGTGAGCACATGTATTTATATATGTGTATGTGAACGTGAATGTGTGAGAAAGGGAAAATGTGAATGAGATGTATATTTACACATGAGTAAATATACCCCTAGCTGGCTTTTCATTGACAAATATTCTTGTTGAAATGATGTTTGATGGTAAGTATTTCTCTGAATGTTTGTATATGATGCATGCTGCATGATGGGGGTGGCTCTGTGAATGAAAATCCTCATTGTTTATGGATCATAGGGACAGGGGTAGAAAGAGGACATAGTTCCCAGGGGTTCAAACTGTGTGAGAAGCCTCCTAAGGTGGCTTCTGTTTCTATAGGGGAAAAAAAAGTGTCCCTTATCATCTTTTTTTTCCTGGCACTTGCTCCAACTCCCTTCCTACTGTAAGGAGTGATCTATCCCAACCATTGCTAGCTAGGAATGGAAGAAGGCAGGGAGGAATGTGTGTGAAGTGGGTAAGAGCACATCTCCAGGAAGACTGGAGCAGAGGAGAGGGAAGAGAGGAGAGGAGGAAAGCTGTGGTTAGGACGGAGTCAGGACAGTCAGCTGGAGCCTGCCTTTCTTTCAGCTGTCCTTGGTTTCACCTTCCACTCTCCACTCTGCCCCTAAGTCAGATAACTTTGCCACAGGCAGGAGACACAGTAGGTTTGGTCAGTGAACAGAAGGGAGGCCCAAGGGAGCTAGGACACAGGACTAGAAAAAAACTGGGAAGCCCCATTGACCATTCTCTCTCCTGGCCTCCTCAGAACTGCAACACGCAGAGAGCCTCCAGGAGAAGAGTGTGAAGGAGGCCAAGACCAAATGCCGGACCATTGCATCCCTGCTAACTGCCGCCCCCAACCCCCACTCCAAGGGGGTGCTTATGTTTAAGAAACGGCGGCAGAGAGCTAAGAAGTACACGCTAGTGAGTTTTGGGGCTGCGACTGGGACTGGGACTGGAGTTGAGGAGGAAGAGGACGGTGTCCCCCCAACAAGTGAGTCTGAGCTGGAAGAAGAAGCCTTCTCAGACGCCCGCAGCCTTACCAATCAGTCTGACTGGGACAGCCCGTATCTGGACATGGAGCTGGCCAGGCCTCGCTCAGGTGCAGCAGAGGGTCAGAGTCCTGGGCTTGGAGGGCAGCTGAATGAGGCCTCTGGACGAGGGGCCCAGCTCTTTGAACAGCAGCGCCAGCGCGCAGCCTCCAGCTCCCAGGAGCTGGCTCAGGATGGCCCACCAGCCTTGTTTAATGAGCAGGCTCTGCAGTCACCCCTTCGTGCTCAGAGTGCACCTCCAGAGGTGACTGAACTCCCCCCCAGCCCTCTGCCCACCCTTGTAGCCAGCACCCCCAGACCCTTTTTTCCTGGCGGGGGGGCCCCTTCCCAGGCTTCTGGTATCTTTAACCGGTCAGCCAGGCCCTTTACTCCAGGTTTACAAGGGCAACGCTCAGGTACCACCTCAGTTATTTTCCGGCCCCTAGCTCCCAAAAAAGCAAATGAAAGCCTGGGCGGCCCCAGCCCCGCTCCACCTCCCTTTTTGTCTTCTCCTCAGGGGACCACCCCTTTGTCCAGTTTTACCCCCGAGGTTTCTAGTCATGTGCCGGCCCTGGGTTCCCCCAGCACCCACCAGTTCTCAGGCCCGGTGACAGCCACCAGTTCCCTGTACATCCCAGCCCCCAGTCGGCCTGTTACTCCAGGCGGAGCCCCGGAGGCCCCCACTCCTTCTAGCGCTGCTGCCATGACCTCTACTGCTTCCATCTTCCTATCGGCGCCTATGCGATCAGCAGGCCGCCCAGAGGCGGCCCTCCCGGGCTCAGCTGCACCTGAGCCTCCCAGCGCGCGTGAGCAGCGCATCTCGGTGCCAGCTGCCCGCACAGGCATCCTGCAGGAGGCCCGGCGCCGGGGGACTCGGAAGCAGATGTTCCGGCCGGGAAATGAGGAGACGAAGAACTCTCCCAACCCCGAGCTTCTGTCACTGGTGCAGAACCTGGATGAAAAACCTCGGGCCGGGGGTGCAGAATCTGGTCCTGAGGAGGATGTTCTGAGCCTCGGGGCTGAAGCCTGCAACTTCATGCAGCCACCAGGGGGCAGGAGTTACAAGACCCCGCCTCCCTTGACACCCAAAACCCCGCCTCCCATCGCTCCCAAGACTCCACCCCCTATGACACCTAAGACTCCACCCCCAGTAGCCCCTAAACCCCTATCTCGAGGGTTCCTTGATGGGCTGATGAATGGGGGGGTCCCTTCATCCCGAATGCCTGAGCCACCAAGGCTGCAGGGCAGGGGTGGGGAGCTATTTGCTAAACGTCAGAGCCGCGCAGACAGGTTTGTGGTGGAAGCTACGCCGGGTCCTGCCTTTGGCTCTAGCACTCGGCCCAGAAGCCCTTCTCCTACTCCTTCACTGCCCCCATCCTGGAAATATTCTCCCAATATCCGTGCGCCACCTCCTATTGCTTATAACCCACTGCTCTCACCTTTCTTCCCTCAAGCTGCCCGAACTCTCCCTAGTAAGGCTCAATCTCAGGGGCCCCGGGCAACCCCCAAGCAGGGTATCAAGGTTCTTGATTTCATGAGACACCAGCCCTACCAACTGAAAACTGCCATGTTCTGTTTTGATGAGGTTCCCCCGACTCCAGGCCCTACTGCTTCAGGCCCTCCCAAAACTGCCCGAGTCCAGGAGATCCGCAGATTTTCCACACCTGCTCCCCAGCCCACTGCAGAGCCCCTGGCCCCCACAGTGCTTGCTCCACGAGCAGCCACTACACTGGATGAGCCCATCTGGAGAGCAGAGCTGGCCTCAGGCCCTGCCCCTAGCCCAGCCCCGACTCCAGAGTCTCCCAGGGGCCTTGGAGCCTCCTCCAACTATTGTGGCTTCCAGGTAACCAGACCAAGGTTCTCAGTTACCAGAACAGGATTGCAGGCTCACGTGTGGAGGCCTGGGGCAGGACACTAGTAAGCAGAGCACAACTCCCAGGACCAAGGAGAGGTGGAACATATCTGTTCCTAAAGTTGCTACTCCTACCCCATCCCACTCCTTCCTCTCAAGCATTTGGAGGCTAAAGCTCCCTGCTGTGGGAGATAGTCTAGGAGCTGGTGTCTCATCCTCCAGCTACCTTATTACTCTTTGTCTCTGTATTTCCTTCCCTGGATCTCTCTGTCTTTATTCCCAGGTCTCTCTTCCCATAACCATTTTTCCACTCATCTCTGTTGCCCTACCTTTGTGATTTTCTCTGTGGGCCTCTTTTTAACATTCATTGAAAAGTACTCAGAGACGTTACCACTGGGAACTCTGGCAAGATGCTCACCACCAGACAGACAGCAAAAGGAATGAACTGATGCCTGTTTGCACTCAACCTGTCCCTCTTCTTTCCCAGACGTGGCTGGCATATACCCAGGCATGTATGTGTGTGTATGTGCAAATATAAATATGTTCTTCTTACGGCAAGAGTAAGTGGGAAGGTGGAAATAAAGGCCCAATTTGGGAATAATATTATTTCCACATGGATTGTCTAGTGATGAGAAAGAGATGGACTAGAGAATAGCTCCTTAGAGACCACCATCTACAGCAGATGCACAGCGGCTTGTGAAACTTACGAGCTATGAGCATATTGAAGGACCAGGATATCATGCATGGGCTGTTAAAGCAGCCAGACCAAGTTAGAACTAGGAATTCAGAAAATTAGCAACTTGAGAAGCCCATGCTGAACACCCTAGCATCCAGGAAATGATAAAATATAAAATTTCCTCTGAGAATGGACAGATGATTGGCTTTTTTGCCTTGTGAGTCTCAAGTAGAAAGGCAAGAGGAAGGAGCCAAGGTGTGGACAATGAGTCAAAAACCAGGAGCAGAACAGAAATGAATGATAAGGACTGAGCCATAGAGAAGAGCTTGATGAGGGAGAGCCTAGTGCGAACAGAGTGCAGTTGGATAACAAGAAACCAACAGTGTACAGGGAGGGGATTGGGCAAAGTTTGGGAGAGAGGAATGTATTTGTCAGTATAGTGAAGGGGGATGATGGGGGTGTGTGAGAGTGTATGCAGAGTGTTGAAATGATAGCTGGAGACTGTGCTGCCTTTGAGTCTGTCCCTTACTCTGTCTTCTGCAGCCTGTCATGATGACCTGGGAAAGGACAGAGAAAAGACCAGAGCCAAACCCTCCCTTTATTCCTAGCCTACCCCTCAGAACTCCTAACTGCAGTTCCTTTCCAACATCAGGCCCTGATCTCTGATCTTAGATGGGTATGGCCTCCCCTCTCACTTTGTCCACCACCAGCCATGTTTGCTGCTTGATTGAGAAACTAACTGATCATGTCTTTTGCATATTAGGTGTGAGTCACGGTACTTTGTTTTGTGCACAAAAATAAATTTATGCCCCAGAACTTCTGTTGCTGTCATCTCTTCTAGTTGTCTATCCAAATCCTGATCTTGATATTCTCTAAGTCATTTCCCTGATCTGATTTCTGAACTCCTTCTCCCATTCCTGACACCCATTTTTTTCAAGCCTTTGCCATTCATCCCCTGGTTTTTGGCTTTTCTCTACCAATTCCATTCTGCTCCAATTAAACCATTTCCCTTGGCTTTCTCTCCATGTATTCTCCATCCAGATTCTTTTCCTTTCCAGCCCCTGATCCATACTTTCCAGGCATGGTCTCAGCTTTCAGAACTAAAAGAAGTTAGAAAGGTCATCTGGGCCTTTAACCATGAACATTTCCTAGCTTCATAGAGGGAGTAATCGTGTTAAACAATCTTTTGGAATGAAATGGCTAGGGATGAAAAGGGAATGGGAGAAGGGAAAAGGAGAGAAAAGTGGATCCGTGTGGAGTTAGATTAGTTAAGAGACATCACTAGAGATGGTTGTTGTTGTTAGTGCCGTGGAGTCGGTTCCGACTCGTAGAGTCCCTGTATAAGGTTTCCAAGGAGTTGTTGGTGAGTTTGAACCATCAACCTTGTCCAGGGCTTTACCCACAGTGCCACACTAGGCTGGAATAAAGGTTTCTGAGAAGGAATGTGCCATTGCTCCAATTTTACCAGCAGGGGGCATATTTATGCTAATAATCAGGCCCAGGACATTGATAATTTCTTGTACACAGCCTCTCAGAATTCCAAGGGACGCGCCCAGAAAGCACAGTAGGCTAAATTTTCTGTCTTCATCCACCTTGGTAGTTTTAAGTAGACAACCATGGATAAACAAGAAAAATTTCACCTTTTGTTTTTAAGGGGGAGAGGGTAGAAGTGATGATAAAATCACATTTTGCTGTTTATATATTTTCTCCTAATTGCTTCTTCAGAAGAGAGAAGATGAGGGTACTGGAGGCATACTGGTCTTAGCAGGGACGAACAAAAAGCAAGGGAGAACATTTTAGTCCCTAGTCTATACCTGTAGAGTATAGGATGGGAGAAAGGTATGGACGGGAAGAGTGGGGAGCTCAAAGAAGGACTGAAAGATCTGGGAGTTATGAAAGCCACTTCCACAGGCAGTTGCCACCGTGTGGTATGGTTACAATTAGAAATACAATAGCAAGTGGTTCCAGATTCAGAGCAGAAGGTAGCGGAAGATCCAGGATATTCACACAGCCTACTGAGGAAGGGGATGGGTCAATGATAGCTTTCCCTTCATGGGGCTTTCAAGCTTATGCCCCTGCTCAAAGTTTACTTTTGTAATGGGGCAGCCCAGGGCCTGTGGGGTGTGTAAACCCTTTGAAGGAAAGCCCAAGTAGGACCCTCAGAGAACATTGCCCTGGCAGATCAGAAGCCTACATGTGCATGTGAGGGACACATCAACATCTATTCTGTAGAGTAGGCTGATGTGGGCTCCCCTAAATAGAAGAACCAAGTGTTCTAAGAACTGCCAGAGTTTAAGGGGGGGAAAAAAGTGAGATGGACAGAATTGCTCTGTCTTCCCCACATCGTTCCTGACTTTCTGACTGCCTAGAAGCATTGGCTTTGGTTAAATTGATCCCTTATCCTGCCAAGATCTGCCTGCAACAGAGGAAGATCAGCTCATCGAGAAACTTGAAAAGAGCAGTTTTATTGTGAACAGAGGGAGCACTGGTAAACACTGAACTTCGAGCCACAAGGTCCACAGTTCAAGCCCGCCAGCCACTCAGTGGGAGAAAGATGAGGCTTTCTGCTCCCGTGAAGAGTTAAAACCTCAGAAACCTGATACAGGGTTGCTATGAGTCGGAACCAACTCCACTGCACCTAACAACAAAACAACATTGTGAACAGATGTTTGTTCCCTTCCCAAACATAGTGCCTTAAGCCCTCCTACCCCCAAATACACCCACAGGTCCCTCCAGCTCCCATCTAACTTGGCTCAGGGCATGTTCGTTCTCTTTCTCCCACTATGAATTCCTGTCCACTCCTTGCTGCCTGTCTCCTCTCCCTCTGTCTTGACTTTCTCCCCGAATGATTCTCTGGATCTATCTCCAAATGCTAAGGGAAGGGAAGCTCTCCCTAGGCAAAATAATGCCTGACTCCCACAGCTCAATTGGAGAATCCTAAAGGCCTTTTACCTCCTTCAGGAGCCTCTGGGTAAGGAGGGCGGGATCTTGGTTCCAGGGTCTCAGTACCCCCTGTGCCATTTGAGCTGCTTGCACGCATCATCTCTATTAATAACCACCTTCCCTCCCTCACTGCCAGTGCTGCCCCTACGCCTGTCCAGCTTGGGTTCTCGGTCACAGCAGCACAGTCCTCCAAAGCTGCTGGACCCCAGAGAGAGCTGACCGCTGCTTGAGCCACCGGTAAGTCCAGCTCTATGGCCATGGGAGGAGCTGGAGTCCACTCGACTTACTTCTGTGTCTGTGTCTATAATTGTTAGTTTTCATCATGTGTGAGTTCCTCCCCACCCCATCTATGTTCAGCTCTCAGCTGCCCAATTCAGGGGAGCCACAGAGGGTTGGAAAGAGAGGGATCCTAGAGGGAACAGAGATCCTGGGAGAGGCACTTGGAGGAACCCAGGTCTAAGAGGCTGATGGAGAAAAGAATCTGGGAGGGGCTGTGATAGGTATAGGGAGATGATGACCTCCATTTAGCAGTTCTTGGACTCTTTTCTCAGCAGACTCCACCAGGTTAGTCGAGGTGCAAATGTGTTTGTGAGACAGTACTCAACAGAAGGGCGGATTTTGTTGAGGGCTGATTCTGTGAAGGAGGAGCTGAGTCTATATCTGTTCCCAGCTTGTCCTCCTTCACTGTCAGATCCTATTACTATGTTCCTATCTTCTGCTATGATACTGCTGAATTGACTGGTATCAGTGTTCAAATGCTCCCTGCCACCCCCGCCCCCACCCCAATGTCAATTCTGGGATCTGGGGCGGGGGTAACTGAAGGGGAGCACAGCCATGACCTTCCAGGTCAGGTTCCAGCTGACCCAGTGAAGTAACCACAATCTCTCCTCCTTATGGAGAGTGCTTCTGGCTGAATCCCCCACAACCCTGGCACAACGTTTCTCTGCTCCACCCCCCATCCACGGGGTTTGAGGAAGACCAAGAAGAGACCAAAGCCTGAAATCATAGACCCATTCTGAGATCCCAATGTCAATAAAAACTTATGCCAATGAAACCTCAGTGCCAATATTTTGCCAGGGTTGCCTTTTTTTTTTTTTTTTTAACCCCACTGAGCTGTGTTCCTAATCCCTGCACCACCTCTGTGTAAAATAGTTTAATTGAGGGTGGGGGCAAGAGGTACCTCCTGCCCTGCCTCCCAGGAAGAGAGAAGTCCTAAAGCTGTGGGTTTCTGCCTTTTGTAGGAATCCATATTTCTTTGAGAATCTGATGAAATTTTGCCCCCTAGCCCTCTTAAGTAGTATTGCCCTAAAATAGAAAACAGGTTTATTGGTAAATCCATACCTTTCCCTGTCTCTGTTCACCTCCAATTTCTCCTTCCCATCCTGTCCAGGGTGAATCCCCCTCCACAATGCCTCTGTCAGGAACCCCAGCGCCCAATAAGAAGAGGAAATCCAGCAAGCTGATCATGGAACTCACTGGAGGTAAGACAAGAATGCAACTGTCTAGTGTGGGACTTCCAATTAAGATCATCCCTGTCCCAAGAGTCCCAGAAATATCCTGTTTACATATGTCTTAGTTTGAAGGGGCAAGAGGGACTCCAATGCAGAGGAGAGGCGAGAAGGGAGTAGAAAGGACGAGACACTGATGACTCCCCTTTCCACCTTGTAATCTGAGGCGATGCAGTGCCATGTTACCTAGGTAGGTCCAGGATCACAGAACCGCATGCCAATGGGTGTATGTTTGAGGAAGAAAACATACATGGCAGAGACTGACGCAAAGGAAGGTCTCAGTAAATGGATAATTTCTCTCTGAGAAATTAATTAGTTTGCTTACTTCTTTCCCCAGAGGTAGGATGTCTGGGGAACTGTGCAGGCATTTCTTCTAGGCTTAGGCAGGCAAGCCAGGTGGCAAGATCTCTCCCAATACCCTGAGGCTGTTTGGAGCCAGAGTTCATAGAGGGGGAGGATAACTGAAAGGAGTTAAGACAGGAGACTGTTGTTGTTGTTGTTGTTAAGTGCTGTTGAGTTGGTTCCGACCCATAGCAACTGTATAGGATTTCTGAGGAGCAGTTGGTAAGCTTGAACTGCTGGCCTTGAGGTTCAAACATAAGGACTCGGAAGACTGTGTTTAGAGGTGACCAATGGTGTGGCGCTGTAGGCCGATGCGTCAGACTGCAAAGTCATTTGAACTGCAAGGTTGGTGGTTCAAGCTCACCAGCTGCTCCTTGGAAACCCTATACAGGGTCACTATGGGTCGGAATCGACTCAATGGCTCTTAACAACAACAACAACGATTCCATATTTGGACTCCTGGTGTGGCACTGTGGAGTCATGTGCTGGACTACAAAGTCAGTTTGAACTGCAAGGTCAGTGGTTCAAGCTCACCAGCAGCTCCTTGGAATCCCTGTATAGGGTCGCTATGGGTCGCAACTGACTCAACGGCACTTAACAATAACAATTCCATATTCAGACTCCTGGTGTGGTGCTTTAGGATAAGCACTGGACTGCTAACTGCAATGTCAGAGGTTCAAACTCACAAGCCACTCTGGAAATTCTGCACCGGTTGCTATGAGTCAAAACTGACTCCACGGCACTTAACAACAACAATTCCATATAATATTGGCCTTTGGTCTTTCTCCCATGCCATAGTTTCCTCATTGTCTCCACCTACAGTACTCCTTTACCTATTTTGCCTTATACCCATTACCCATATCCCTCTTACCCATCTACCCTCTCCACTCTAGGAGCCTTACTATCTCTACTCTGCAGTCCAGTTTCCATGCACTCATTCTAAATCCAAATCTAAGAAGTCAAAATTTAGACAAACTAGACAGTTTGTTCAGACATCACAGACAGCACCTTTCCCCTAACGGCACATAACCCGAACCAAGAAAACCCTCTTTCCCAAGCCTCTTCCTCCTTACCTCCCTGAAAGGTGGGCAGGAGAGCTCAGGCCTGAACCTGGGCAAGAAGATCAGTGTCCCAAGGGACGTGATGTTGGAGGAGTTGTCACTGCTCACTAACCGGGGCTCTAAGATGTTCAAACTGCGGCAGATGCGGGTGGAGAAATTTATCTATGAGAACCACCCTGACGTCTTCTCTGACACCTCAATGGTGAGTTGAGAACACTACCACTCTCTTACATCTTTTTCTGACAGCTTCTTGGTAGGACTGGCGTCTCCGTCTCCAAAATATCACCAGCCTCCCCTCTCTGCAAATTCATTAACTCATTATAACCCCCAGATATATTGAATCCCCAACAGTCTGTGGCGAGTTACAGCCAACCTGGAAAGCTCAGTGAAAGTGGGCTGGAGGGCCGACAGAGGTACCACATCCTCAGGGAGAAAATTCCCTCCCAGTTTGGATGTCTTAGGTCTCTAGTACTGAAATACCATAGGCAGGTGACTTTGAAAAACAGAAATGTATTTTTTCACACTTTAGGAAGCTAGAAGTCTGAATTCAGGGTGTCAGATTTTGGGGAAGCCTTTGTCTGTCAGGTCTGGAGGAAGGTCTTTGTCTCTTTTGAGTTTCTGCTTCTGGAAGATCTTCATGTGGTTCAGCATCTGCCTTCTCCGATCTCTGCTCTTTGAATCCTTATTTAATCTCTTTTATATCTCAAGAGATTGACTCAAAACACATCCCACACTTAACCCAGTCTCATACACATACCAAAGACAACCCACTCCCAAATGGAATTGTAACCACAGGCATAGAGTCTGGAAACTATAACACATATGTTTTTGGAGATACAATTCAATTCATAACATTGAGTAAGTGGTAAAGCTAGGGTTGCCACTTAAAATATAGAATGCTTAAATTTGTATTTCAGATATACAATGGGCAAGTTAGTATAAATCTGTTCCATGCAATGTTTGGAACATAAAAATAAAGTAAAAATATAAGAAGTCCAGTTAAACTTGAGTTTCAGATGCACGCACAGAATTTTTGGCATAAACATTGATGCTGACTAATGGCGATCCCAGGTGTACAGAGTAGAACTGTGCCACAGGTGTGACCTTTCAGACGCAGATCGCAAGGCATATCTTCTGAGGCACCGCTGATGAATTTGAACTGCCAACCTTTCAGCTAGTAGTTGAATGTTTAACCATTTGTTTACTAATATAGACTCCTAGTATGCCAGATGTTTATATAAATAATGTGCGTGTGGTATGGTTTTTGAAAACCATGCAACTCCCTCAAGTGTTACTTTCCTATGCACACCCTATGTGTGTATGTTTTATTTATGTGAGTGCATTTTATGTAAAAATATGGTATGCATATCCCATGCAATATTTGGGACCTATTTATGCTAAAAAATATTAATTGTGTATCTGAAATTAAAATTCAACTGGGTACCCTGAATTTTTATTTGCTAAATCTGGCAACACTAGAAAGAATTAAGTTAATTCTTATAGCCATCTCCTTCATAAGCCATTCTTTTGTTTAAAGGGTCAGTCTTTTAATGGCCTATGCGTCCCTCTTCCTTCAGGTCCCCAGGTGTAGGGACTAGAATTGTCCTCCCTACTCTGACATCCCTTACTCAGGCATCTTCTCCAAAGGAAGATAAGTAGGAGCTGGAGAAGGACCAGGCACAAGATGTTAAAGCTTAGAGAAGGAAGAGATATTGTCCTGTTTCCTTTCTGTCCCTCCACCTTCCCTGAGGGTTCAAGGGGGAGTGGAAACCGATACCTACATGGGGCCAGGGGCAAGAGTGTTGCTACTGGCAAGAGTGTTGCTACTGGCTCTTACGTAGGAACAGGGTGAAAATGCTGAGCCGGTCACATCTAACTTTAGGAGGCCAAAATGCCTCTTCCCTCTCTGGATCTGGTTACACTGGGTGGAGCATGGGGGTGTGCCTGCTAGGGTGGCCAGGAGAGTCTCCTGAAGGAGCTAGCAGGGTTATTTTTAGGTTTTGTAGCTGAACCCAGTGTTGCCCTTTTGGGCACCCTTTCCCCCACCCAGCTACAATTTCACTGTCAGGAAGTCCTGGTCCAACAGGCACAAGAGGAGGAAGGAGAGAGGGAGAAGAAAATACCATGTGTTGGACAAGCTGAAAAAGGGAGGGGCAGAGCTCTGTCTTCAGATGAAGGCTGGTTCTCCATTGCCAACTCCACCCTCTCAAAGCTGAACTATGCAAGCCGAAGCCTGGGTCCTTTTTACCTTAGTAAGGAGAAGATAAGGAATGTAGTTAATGAGCTGCCTTCGCCTAAGATGTAATTGGAGGAACTGAGCCAAGGGGTCCCACCTCTCAAAGAGAGTTTCTCTCCTCTCAGCCAAGCTATTTACCCACCATGCATTGGAGAAGGAATCTGAGTGGGTTCAGTGTCTGCCAGTTGGCCCTTGTCTCTGATTACCTCCTCCTTGTCTGTACATAGTTCTCATTGTGTGTTCCCTGCATTCATCACTAGCTCTCACCTAACTTTGTCTACTTTTTTTCAGGATCACTTCCAGAAGTTCCTTCCTACAGTGGGGGGTCAGCTGGGTACAGCTGGTCAGGGATTCTCCTACAGCAAGGGCAGTGGTGGAGGCCAGGCAGGGGGCAGCGGCTCTGCTGGACAGTATGGCTCCGCCCAGCAGCACCATCAAGGCTCTGGCACTGGCTCTGGCTCTGGCTCTGGAGGCACAGGTGGCCCTGGGGGCCAAGCCGGCAGAGGAGGAGACGGCACAATGGGAGTTGGTCAGTCAGGAACAGGTAAATGCCTTCAATCTAAGCATAATATGTCTAGGCCTTAGAGCAAGGATGCACACCTTCAGGAATGAGGTCTAGACTGGGTGTGGCGAGTAGGGGAGACTAGCTGAATTATCTAGGTGAACTGCTGTATCCAAAAGCACACAGAGATGTGTCTGTTCCACCCAAAGCTTGATTTTTAAGATCCAGTTGTAGATCTGACTCCAAGCTGTCATTATGCCACAAACCTTACACAATTACCAGAATATCATATCTTTGGCTTCCAAACCCTAATGCAAGGATATGGGATCAACTGACATGTTTTTGACTTACTTTTCTCTCCCATGACTTTCAGGAGACCAGGCAGGTGGAGAAGGAAAACACATCACTGTGTTCAAGACCTATATCTCCCCATGGGAGAGAGCCATGGGGGTTGACCCCCAGCAGAAAGTGGAACTTGGTATTGACCTGCTGGCCTATGGGGCCAAAGCTGAACTCCCCAAGTATAAGTCCTTTAACAGGTAGGAATGGTGAGGAAAGAACCAGATGTATTCCAGTGTGTGGGATGGAGATTTTGGTTCAAATGTTTCAGGAGGATAAAGAGTGATGGGAAAAATATGGAAGCTTTAAGTGAAAGCCTAGAAGTCCTGGTGATGTAATGGTTAAATGTTGGGCTGCTAACCAGAAGGTCGGCAGTTCAAACTCATCAGCCATTCTGTGAGAGAAAAATGAGGCTGTCTGCTCACATAAAGGTGTTTCGGAAATCCCAAGGAGCGGTTCTACTCTGTCCTATTGGGTTGCTGTGAGTTGGATCTCCTCAATGGCAATAGATTTAAGGGAAGGCCTTTGCTTGTACTCTTAGTGTGCAGAAGGAAAATCTTGCTAAGAGAAAAGATCTGAGTTCCGTGGTGCCTAAGCCACTCATGAGCTATGTGGTCATGGGAAGGTCGCTCACTTCTGAGCCTGGGTTGCCTTGAATGTAAAATGAGAATAATATATTATTACCTGTTTGAAGGCCTCTTTTGAGGATCCCTTCCACTCAAGGTCTAGGACTCTCTAACTCTCCTGTAGTATGATTCAATCTCCTTATACCCTACTTTTTAGGAAGGCTCTAAGTGTCTACTCTCTATCTTCATAGATCATGGAAATCTGTATGCAAGCACTGAGTCCTTTCACCCAGCCCTCCACTGTCCACTGGGGGGTGGGGGGGGGGCTCTACATTATCATTTAAGGTGGCCTCAGAGTATTGGGTCTATAGAGTTTGTGGTCACTTTCTCTGAGAAACATGCTACTCTGAGCCACAACTAGTTCTGAGATTCTCAATCTAGTGCCCAAAGAACCCTGGTGTCACAGTGGTTAAATTCTTGGCTGCCAACCAAAAGGTTTGAATCCATTCAGTGGTTTGAATCCATCACCTGCTCCATGGTACAAAAGATGTGGCAGTTTGCTTCCATAAAAATTACAGCCTTGGAAACCCTATGGGAGCAGTTCTAGCCTGTCTTATACGTTTACTATGATTTGGAATCAACTCGGCAGGGAATCCTCTTATTATTAGCTTTCAGAAATCAAGCAAAGCAGATTTCCCCACCCTCAGAACGGGCTCAAATCTCAGTTGTAAGGCTCTGGTTTTTTTTGTTTGTTTTGTTTTTTAATCTGTTTTTTAAATAATGTATCCTTTCTTAGGACGGCAATGCCCTATGGTGGATATGAGAAGGCTTCCAAACGCATGACTTTCCAGATGCCAAAGTTTGACCTGGGGCCCCTGCTAGGTGAGCCCTTGATCCTTTTCAACCAGAACCTCTCCAACAGGCCGTCCTTCAATCGTACCCCTATTCCCTGGCTGAGCTCTGGGGAGCATGTAGACTACACCGTGGATATTGGCATCCCCTTGGATGGAGAAACTGAGGAGCTGTGAGGTGTTTCTCCTCTACTTTGCATCGTTTCCCTTCTCTGGTTCCACTTGAGAGGGGGAATGCTAAACAGGATACCCCATGTAAATCCAGTATCCTTGTGGGAATGGAGAAAAAAGGAGGGAGAGATCTGCCTTTCTGTCCTTTAGTCCAAGTCCCCACTCCAAGCACCCCTCCTTACCAACTCAGAGATCCCTTTCCATTTGCTCCATATGGAACCTGCTCTTTTAAGGAATTTGCTCTGCACCAGTAACAGCCAATAAACTTTAAGGAAATGAACTCATTCTTCCTCTGATAATTGAAGGCAGACAAAAGCGGAGGCTAACAATGCACAGAGAATAATTAAAGCCAAATACTAAGCATTCATTACTCAGACTTCAAGACCAGACCTGAACTCTGGTTGCTTACACACCCACATCCACACCTCCGAAACCACATTCAAAGGTAGATACAAAACATACTTATTCAGTAGAGCATGAAACAAATAATCACACACAATACACATGCTAGCCCTTAAGTGGGCAAAACTATTGTGCACTAAGGTTAGGAAATAGGTTTTGGTGACCCTGACTGCAGTTGTTAGCTGCCTTTCTGTAGCTGATTGGAAGAGGCTGAGATCATCAGAGTTACTCAACTGTCACAGAACCTCTTAGAGCATGCCATTTTCCAGATGACCCCAGAGTGGATTTACAGCAACATATGTATCAAAGGTTACAGATTCTCAAAAGGATGAAATAGACTAGGAAACCAGGTTGCATCTAGAGGGGAATGGGAGAAACCAACTAGAGTTTATAACATGCCTGGTTGTGAGAGAACACAGCAAGAAAAGACCTAAAGTCGCAGGGCCACCTCGGTATTGTTCTGAAAGTAGTGATTGGGAAGAAACCATGAAAGTCTAATGGGAATGAGCAACACCAACTTTTTTTTTTTTTTAATTGATTTCAAGTATGGGGTCTCTCTAGAGTCCCTGACTTATTTCTGTGTTCTACAAGGTAAGGAATGATGTAGACCATGAAGAATAAAGAGATTATTCAGTAGGGTCTGGAAAAATAACTTCAGTAGAGCTTGCTAATTTTCAGCTAACTCTACTCTATGAGTTGTCAATGGCTATATTAAGTTGTTTAGACTGATCCAATTTTAGTGAACCTTGACATTTTCTCAGGTCAACTAACTCTACAATGTAAAGAGTGAATTTTAGGGAATTCACACACCCTCTTAAACTTGTATACAAAATTCGATTTCTATGTTCATTTTTCTAAGGAGAGATCTGCGTAGTTTGGATCTTCCCTAAACTGATTCTGAAATAAAGATTTGGATGCCAGTGATCCCAGAAATCCAAGCAGGATAAGGGAGTCTTAGGAAAGTCAATCAAGGGTGCTTTGGGGCTGAATCCCACTGGAAACTCTCTGAGAACAATGCTATTTAAATTGTGGTCCATGGACTGGCATCTTCAGTAGCTTCTGGGAGCTTGGTTAGAAACACAACTTTTGGGCTCAGGAATCTATTACTCTTTCCATGTGATTCTTACATGCTAGCAAATGTTGAGAAACAATACAGTATAACATACCTCAGAATTACCCTGATGAGGTACTGGAATATTTATCTACCAAATCCCATCTCTCATTGGTTGTGGATTCCTTTTGGTACTGTTAACTTATGAAGGGAAAGTTAATACTGGCACTTCTAGGGAGAGCTTACATGCTAGTAGGCATAGAGATACTTAGGTGTTTGATCTAAGAAGCTATGGTACTGTACAGGATCCGTTTACCAAAATTGTAGTGGATTCTAGGGGAGACAGAGGGGAAATGAGCACAGATAGAATCTGAATGAGGATTCATAGCTATCATCAGATTTTCATGTTTATCAGTCTGTGAGCGTCCCAAAATGATCTACTTTTGAAAATCAGCCAGTGAAAACTCTATGGATCACAACAATATGGATCTATATAACCTATCATGGGAATCTTCATACACCAGACAGCATTTTATTCTGTTGTTCATGGGGGTCACTATGAGTTGGGGGCCAACTCAACGGCAGCTAACAACAATAACAACTATGTACCAGGTCCTATGTCAGACATAAGAGATACAAAGATGAGTAACAACTTACATGTGGTAAAGAGATTTATTTCAAAGTCAACCACAAAATATCTATTAGATGCTTAGCCTTGCAGTCGAGGGCAGTGGTGGTTTGAGGATAGACTCATCTTCCACGCAGGAGATCACCCCGGCAGCAATCACCATCCATTTAACAGCGGAGGTTTGTGTGTTGTGAAGATGCTGCACATGTTTTTAGTGGCGAAGCCAGAGGAGCTTTCTCACTAAAGCAGACGAGAAAGACTAGCAATAGAATTAAAAAAAAAAAAAAAAGTCCGTCAATGAAAATTCTATGGATCACAACAATCTGATGCTGTTGCACATGGGATAGCCATGAATCTGGGATCGCCTCTACAGCAGCTAAGACAGCCCTTAAAGTAGTGGGAGAAAAGTCCAGCATTTATCAGTCAACAGATGTGAAAACCTAGAGACTTATTTTTTTGCTGAGCACAGAATATCTGAAATGCTTAAATATGACAAAAAAAAATGGTGCAAATTTATCAACTTACAGGAATCCCAGGTTGTTTGTGAAATTATCTCCTAAATAGGAAAGCCGAATTATTATCATGAATTTAATTGGTAACTCCGAAAAAAAAAGGATAACCTTTGTGGAAAGCATCATCAAACAATGTTGACTTGACACATAAAAATGCATGTTTGCATAGGATCCAGCCTGAAATCCAGTCACATTCTCAATCTCTGGTATCCCTTAGCCTGGACACCATTTTCTTTTCTTTTTTTAAGAATCATATGGATTAATACACGCATTTTTTCCGCAAATATTTCTACCATGACTATAGGATGACCAAACACTATTAAACACAAAAACAACAAATTGAAGAAAAACTTCCTAGGTATGTTACCTGAGCCAGAAAATTTTAATTTGTGTTGCATTTTATATTGTATTTAATTTCCAAACTGAATCAGCAATTTAATACCAAAAGAATCTAAGCACTTAATATGAAATAATCATTGACCACTTCCATTAATCCAGTGGGGGAGTAAACTCATGTGCTCATTAAAGTATTTACTGATTGTTTGTCCATGGCTAGATTGTTCACTTTTAAAGTATTATTGTAGTATAGTATAAAAAGGATACGGGAAAATAATATAGTAAAACCTACGAAAGTCAGAATCTCTGACACCAGTCAGAGAAGGAAAATTCACTGGGTGTGTATGAGGTGTTGTTAAATGTTGTGGAGTAGGTTCTAATTCATAACAATTCAGTGTAGGGTTTCTGAGGCTTTCCATCTTTTGCAGTAGCAGAAGGCTTCATCTTTCCCCAACTTTTATGAGGTTGTTGTTGTTAAGTGCCGTCGAGTCTGTATAGGGTTTCCAAGGAGCAGCTGGTGAGCTTGAATCACCAATCTTGCAGTTCAAACTGACTTTGCAGTATGATGCATAGGCCCACAGCGCCACACCAGGACTCGCTTATGTAGGATTCATAATAGAGAGTGATAAAACACTGATAAGAAAGAAAAAAAAAAAAAGCTAAAACTACACTCTGTCAAAGGTGGGAAGCTTTTGAGACTCAGACAAACAAGGTGGTCCAGTCAAATTTCAGGTTTCAATGTATTACCAATAAGTTGGAATTCTACTTGATGGTGATGGTGTTTAATAGGGTCCCTGGAGCTGCTAGTAGATTCGAACTGCTGACCTTGTGGTACACAATTTTCTTTTAAAACATCTTTGCTCAAAAAGATTTCTCACATTTGAATATCATAGTACACAGGGTCACATATTGGAAGCAGAGTTGCCTATACTGTTCATAGACATCTTTAGTTTGTTTTATTGTACTTTAAAACTCTGGAGAGGTAGTCCTTTTAGATGGGGTTTATAATCTCCAGTGGGTCCTAATCCTGCTACTAGTTATTGTTTTGCACTAGGTAATTTTCTCTTTTTTTGTACTCAGTGTCTTTTTTTTTAAAAAACTTTTTATTGTGAATTGAGTGAAGGTTTACAGAGCAGATCATAAGTTTTACATTTGACAAATCATACACTTCATTTCATTTTAATGACTGCAATCCCCTTCGTGTACCATCAGTTAACAGTAATTACTTCTATTCTTTAATTTCTTTGGTTAATATTACTTGCCTAACCTCTGCAGCCATCTGAGTGAGCAACTTCAAGGGTTTCTTTTACACCACCGCCTCCATCCCCAGGGCCTTTCCCTTAAATCAACTACATAGCTCACTCCCTAATATAGAATCTAGAGCAGGGGTAGGGAATGTCAGGCCTAAGGGTATATGTTGTTGTTAAGCGCCATCGAGTCTGTTGGTTCCGACCCATAGCAACCCCCCAAGAGCAACCCTATATAATGTTTCTGAGGAGCGACTGGTGAGCTTGAACCGCCAACGGTGTGGTTCAAATCGACTTTGCAGTCCAGTGCATTAACCCACAGCACCACACTAGGAGGCCCTCAAAATCATTTGAACTGGCCCTGCCAAAGTAATGCAGTTTCAACCATCACGTTGGTGGTAGTGTGCCATGGAATCGATTCCAACTCAAAGCGACCCTGTACAGGGTTTCCGAGGCTGTAAATCTTTATGGGAGCAGAAAGCCTCATGTTTCTCCCTGTGAAACAACTGGTAGTTTGGAACAGCTGATCTTGAGGTTAGCAGCCCGATTTCTAATCTTGACGCTACCACTATGAGCTCCTTAGGAATGAGTAAATTAAATGTTTGACCAAATAAAGCAGGCTAATTTTTAAGTTGATAATTTTTTATGGCCCACAAATGATGTTATATATTTTGGCCAAACGAATTTTCCCCACCTATGCTCTAGAGCTACTGGTAGCGTAGTGGTTACGAATCGGGCTGCGAACCTTAAGGTCAGCGGTTCGAAACTACCAGCTGCTCCGTGGGAGAAAGATGAGGCTTTCTACTCCTGTAAGGATTTACACCCTCGGAAACCCTGTACAGGGTCGCTATGGGTCGGAACCGACTCGACGGCACTTAACAACAACAACAACAACATGCTCTAGAGCTACTGGTAGCGTAGTGGTTACGAGTCGGGCTGCGAACCTTAAGGTCAGTAGTTCGAAACTACCAGCTGTTCCGCGGGAGAAGATGTATCCGTAGAGTGGCAAGTAGTAGGTGCAAAGGTCAAATGAGGAAAAACATCCAAAGCTAAACACCTAGGCTTATGTCCAATTTTATTCTTTTTAACTTTTGCTTCTTATTTTGGTCTGGCGAACTGATGGAGGTGGAACACCCTTGGATAAATATTTATGTGAAGTGGTTTACAAACTAGGTTACGGAGAAGAACGCATGAAAACGTTTTCATTAACACTTTTTGAAGGAAAAGAATGAGAGGATGGGAAAGTCACTTTCTGGCCTGCCCTCTTCCATCTCTAACTCTGCATGCAGAGGGAAAATATCGGGGAAAGTTAATTTCAGCTAAAGACAGCACTGCTTTAAGTTTGAGACAGTTTGGAAAGAGAAAGCCACATTCTTAAAGTTATCCCAGTGTACGGTCCCCACACTAACTGTCCCCAAGCCCAGATCATCCGCCAGCAACTGTTTCCAGACTCTCGGGCCAGCTAAAGTGTCAAACTCGCCCTCGCTCCACCTCCAAAACCTGCTAGGCCACCGTGAAGTGCCTTGCGGCCGCCATCTTAATTAAAAACCTAAAACCCACTATCGCGAGACATACTTTCCCGTTTCTAGCCTCACTGTTCACTTTGCAGCGAAAGGCTTTTCTCGGCGGTTCTCGCTGTAACGGATGAAAAGTGTCGCGAGAACTGGTTGCCTTGGCTCCCTGTAGCTATAGCAGCCGCGGCGGTTAAGGATGCGGCGGCAGGAGCGGTGAGTGCGACACCCTCAGGGGGGCGGGGCCGGAGGTAACGGGGTGCAGGGGGAGCTCCTGGGGAGGGGGCGGAGAAGACCGGGTCGCGGGAGCACAGGACCCAAGTGTGACGTGTGGGGAAGGACACAGGTCCCGTGGGCACAGGGGCAGGGTGCCGGTCTGCGCTGGGGCACGCGGGAAGGGCTCGAGCCGCTCGGAGGTCCAGGAGACGGTCCCGGGTGCACTGACGTCCTAGGGGCAGGGGCCAGAGAGCAGAGGGGTGTGTGTGTAGGGAGCATGGGGCTTACCGGGACTTGGAAGTGTGTAAAAGGACCGGGTTACATCGGGGAAGAAATAGGAAGAAACGGGGTACAGCGAGAAGGCGGGTACGTTGAATGGGGCCATAGAGGTTGGGCCCGGTTTGGTTTGCGCTATTTAATTTGTGGGGTGGTTGAGAGGGGGTATCGGGCCATCGGATCTAGGTCCTAAATGTGTGACGGGAATGGTGGTGTCCTGGACCTTCACTGCCCATCACCTCAAAAGACATGCCCCACAGACTCCCTGAGTTGTGGAAAGAGGGTTCTGGGGCACCAGTATTAGCTGGGAAGCTTCTTTCCAGACTGAGTAGGATAATGAATGATTGCTGCTCTAAAATAAAACGTGGGCTTGGGGCTGGAGAAAGAAATTCTTGAGAGAAAAAACTTGAAGTGTGTTTCTTCCGGAGCGTATTGAGTTGGAAGAAAGGGGTGTGTGCTAAGATCACGTTTCTTTCCAGATTCATTCAAGTGTAGAATTCCTTTACGGTGCACTTAGGAGACTTATATATGCAGTGCAAAATCAGTTTAGATAAATATAGTGAAACCTTCCTCAAATATAACTTAAAAGCCAAGAAGAGTGTTTCTATTGCAGCAGGCGGCTGAACACTAAATCTAGTTTTAGTTACGTGAATATATAACCTAATGCTACCAGCGTGTTCCTATTCTGGTTATTTGCCTTTTTAGAAGTAGATGGAGTTTTATTTTAGGAGACAGAGTAAGTTTTGAGTATCTGTTGTTGCGGAAATAAAAGGTTCCTATGACTTAAAATCACTGAAAGGGCAAAATATTTAGCCTCTGAGTCGCTCTGACTGATTTCTGGAGGAATGTTTGGACCACTTTGCCTTTTGACTCTTGATATTTCTAGTGAAAACAATGACTTCAAATTCAAGCATTAAAATAATATTTATATTTCAATATGTAGATACCAGCTTTCTGATACATTTTCTCACTATCTTTCAGAGGTATAAATTTGCAAGAGATAACCACTTGATTATGTAACTGGTTAATTCCAGATCGATGTCTACAAATTCATTATTGGAATAATAATGGCTTATAAATTCTTATTTAGCTAGCTTTGATGTTGTTATTAATTTAGTCCATTTATTTAGTGTGTTACATTAAAACCTTTTATTTATGTCAGTAGCTAAACTTTAAAGTAGAAATGCTTTCTGAGGCAAGACAAAATGGTGTGTTGCTGAGTCCAGAAGATTTCTGCATGAATCCATCAACAGTGTCTTAGTGTTCATGGGGAAAAAGGATTAATATATTTATTTACTCATTCACCAAACATTTATTGAGACGTTTGGAGCCTACTGAAACTGGCAGCTAACAATACAACATTATATGTCTGACTACTAAGCCTTTAGGAGACAAATTCAAGTAAGATGATACTGATCTGTGTTTTGTTGTAGATCAGAGCCAGAAGGGGAGCATGAGAGAGTAACAAATAATTATAATATAATAAGCATAATATATGGACACAAAGGAATATGAAGTCAGGTTCTGACTCTGGGGAATTTATATAGTTGACTTAATGAAAGAAAATACAATTTTTAAAATCACAGATACCCAAATTCTAACCTGCATATAGGGGAACATTGTGGCTCTGTAGAATAAGCACTGGACTGCTAATTACAAGGTTGGCTGTTGGAGCCCACCAGTCGCTTCTTGGGAGAAAAATGAAGCTTTCTGCTTCTGTACAGATTTACAGCCTTGAAACCAGGGTCACAATGAGTCGGAACTGACTCAATGGTATTTAACAACAAACTATATAGCATTATATATAACATAGTAAGTTTCTCAAAGAAATATATATAAGTTAGAATGTAACATGATGAAAAAATTCACTGCTCAGTTAATAATTATCTTCTGATACTCATTAATATTACTGAGCATTAAGTCACCAACAATAATAATGTTGTTAAGTGATGTTGAGTCAGTTCCGACCCATAGTGACCCTGTACAGGGTTTCCAAGGAGCGGCTGGTGGTTTGAATCGCCGACCTTGTGGTTCAAATTGACCTTGTGGTTCAAATTGACCTTGCAGTCTAGTGCATTATCCTGTAGCACCACACCAGAACTCCAATAATAATAGTAACTAACTTTATTGAGTACTTATTAATATACAGGCACACAATCTCATTTTTATAATCTTCTGTGGCTGGTAGTAATATTCAGTTTGTAAACTTGTTTTTTCTGAGAGTACAAGTATAAACCAACTTGTAATTCAGTGACCTTGAGTACATTCTTCAAGTTATATGACCATTCTCATCTTATTTTCTGAATTGTCTTTCCTTATTATCATGAACTCACTGCTCCCTTCAGTTTCCTTTCTAATCTTTCAAGTTGTTGTCAGTTTTTTCCCATATAATTATATCTTAAGATAGTACAATGCTCAATCAAGACAGACATTCTTTACTACTGTATTTTTCTACCACCCGAATAAATAATGTATACACTCATAAGTTGTTGTTAAGTGCCATCAAGTTGGTTTCTGTATAGGGTTTCCAAGGAACGGCTGGTGGGTTTGATAGTTCACATTTGTAGTCCAGTGCTGATCCATAGCGCCACACCAGAAGTCTGTACATACATATACTAGGTGGAAATGATGAAATTATGCTAAAAAGTTCTGACTTAGCAGGCCCATGCATACACTGCGCATGTCTCATGACATTTCCAGAAGTGAATTTTAGCCTCATTCATCTTCGTTTAATAGTCTAAAAATGTTAATCTTGAACATATTTGTATAATAACTGGTATATCCATGGCCAAGAAGTCATGGATCAAGTTTGGTTATATTTTGGTAATCTGAAATAACCAGGTGAAACTGTGCATTTGTTCTAGTATGTGGTAGAATCCTTGTAACTGATCTGCCCCCTCCCACCCCCCAGTACCGGGTGCCGGAGATGAGTGGAGGGTCTGATGGAGTGCTGCTGCACAAGGGGACGTCACAGTTTGAATAGGAACTGGTTCCTCAGTAACTGCGCGTAACTGCGCGTTGTTTCCCTGAGCGTGGTCACACTGTTCCACCCAGCTGGCCCTGGGTGACCAGTCTGACCCCATCACATCTGAGCAAGGGTCTACACCCTCAGCTGTCGTGTTTGCCCTGTGGCGCCCACACAGGCCAGAAATCAAAGGGCTGCCCACCGGAATGCTGCAGAGGGCCAATCAGATTGGCCTCTTAGGGTGGAAAAATTGAGTTCTTCTTGCATTGGAACAAGCAATTTGCAGAGTTGGAAAAGAATCCTGCCAGGAGAGCAGCTGCTTTAGAAATTGAAGGGTAGACTGGTGAGGGTCTGCTGCCGGGAACCAAATCATAGCAATAGGCACCAAGTCAAAGACAGGCAGAACGTGAAATCCTTTGAACAAAAAGGAAAAAAAAAAAAAGGCATTGACGTCATCTACATGTAAAAAAAGGATATAGTGAGCTTATTGAAGCATTTTATGGAGCTGTGTGTTAAGCAAAAACATTTGAAGCCTGCTGTTTGCATAAAATATGTAAATTAAACTAAACTTTATTTGGTTTTAAGAAGACTTCAGGGATATTTTTGGTTTAAGATTTAAAAGATTTTCTCAGGGCACAAGTTTCAGATATTTATCTAGTCAATATTAAATTTTAAAGATAAAATGGAGACATAACAAGTTAAGGAAGTTACCAAAAATCATTTGTTGTTGTTAAGTGCTTTGAAGTCAATTCTGACTCAGAGTAACCCTGTGTAGGGTTTCCAATGCATTAAATCTTCAAGGGAACAGAAAGCTTCATCTTTATCCTTCAGAGTGGCTGGTGGTTTCAATCCACTGACCTTGTGGGTCTCAGTCCAATGCCTATTGTATGAAGATACTGCGCTCCCCTGCCGGAGATCATAGATCTAGTAAATGAAAGATTAGGAATTGGCGTTGGAAGTTTTGTAACTCTAAAAACCCATGCCTTTAAATATTCTTCCTTTCTTTTGTAAGGAGGGAGTCTTGGTATTGGCACTGGGGGTGGAAGTAGAAAGTTTGGAGGTGGAATTGGCCAGGAGGCCAGAATTCATTGCTGGGAGGAGATAAATTTATGGCTAAGACTATCTCTTTATTTTTTAGGTGTAAATATGGTAAAATATATAACAAAGAGTGTGCCTTTTTAACCCTTTTTAAGTGTATAATTACTTGACCTTAATTCCGTTCACTGTGTTGTGCTGCCAACATCACTATCTATTTCCTCAAGTTTTATATTACCCCATACAGAAACTCGCTACCCATCAGCACCAACTCCTATTGTATTCCCCCCAAGTTGCTGGTGGTGGTGGTGGTGTGCCATTGAGTCAGTTCTGACTCCTAGCGACTCCTTATAGGGTTTGTGAGACTGTAAATTTTTATCAGTGCAAAAAGCCTCCTCTTCTATGGAGTGACATCATGGTGGATTCAAACTACTGATCTTGAGGTTAACAGCCTGATGCTTAAGCCACTACACTACCAGGGCTCTTTCAAATCTCTGGTAACCATGAATAAACTTTTGTTTGTAGGCTTTTGCCAATTCTAGATATTTAATATAAGTGGGATCATATAAATTCGGCCTTTTATGTCTGACTCATTGCTGCCAGCATATTGTTTGGTAGGTTCATTGTGTTGTATCATGTATAAGAATTCAATTTTTCTTTATGGTTGAATAATATTCTGGATATATCACATTCTGTTGATTCATTCATTTGTTCATGGACATTTATATTGTTTCTACCTTTTGGCTATTTTGAATAATGCTGCAATGAACATTGGTGTATATGTTTTTGAGTCTCTGCTTTTAAATCTCTTGCATATATAGCTAAGAGTGGCATTGCTAGGTCATATGCTGGGCATTTTCTTGACTATTGCTTCCATGAGTGTTGATAGTGATTCCAAGCAAAATGAAGTCTTTAACCACTTCAGTCTTTTCTCCATTTATCCTGATGTATTTATTGATCCAGTGGTGAGGATTTTTTTCTTCTTCTTTATGTTGAGATACAATCCATACTGAAAACTGTAGTCTTTGATCTTCATCAGTAAGTATTTTAAGGTTTCTTAACTTCCAGCAAGCAAGGTTGTGTCATCTGCATATCAAGGATTGTTAATGAGTCTTCCTCCAATCCTGATGCCAGGTTCTTCTTCATATAATCCAAGTTCTTGGATTATTTGCTCTTCATACAGATTGAATAAGTATGGTAAAAGAATACAACCCAGGCACACACTTTTCCTAATTTTAACCACTTAGAGTCTTCTTGTTCTGTTCGAGCGACTCCTTCTTTCTTGGTCTATGTACAGGCTTCTCATGAGTACAGTTAAGTTTTCTGGAGTCGTCATTCTCCACAATGTTGGCCATTGTTTGTCATGATCCACACAGTTCAAGGCGTTTGTGTAGTCAATCAAACACATCTTTCTGGTATTTCCTGCATTTAGTCAAGAAATAAAAAGATGTGTTGCATTAGGCAAATCTGCTGCTCAAGCCCTCTTTCAAGTATTCAAAAGCAAAAATGTCAGTTTGAAGACTTAGGTGTGCCTGACCCAATCCCTGGTATTTTCAGTAGAGTCACATGCATGTGAAAGTTGGATAGTGAATAAGGAAGACTATAGAAGAATTGATGCATTTGAGGTATGGTGTTGGAGGAGAATATTAATAGAAGTACCATGGACTGTTAGAAGAGCAAATAAATCTGTGTTGGAGGAAGTCCAGGCAGAATTCTCCTTAGAAGCCAGGATGGTGAGACTTTGTCTCTTATACTTGGGGCATCTTATCAGGAGGGACCAGTCCCTGGAGAAAGACATCATGCTAGGTAAAGTGGCAGTTCAGTGAAAAAGAGGAAGAACCCCAATGAGATGAATTGGCACAAGGACAGCTGCAGTGGACTGAAGCTTAACACCGATTGTGAGGATGGTGCACGACCAGGCAGCGTTTTGTTCTGTTGTGATGAGGTCACTAAGAGCCGGAACCTAAGAACAACAATAACAATATGGCAATCCTTTGTTTAACTTTGTGAGGAACCACCAAACTGTTTTCTCATTGTGCTACACCATTTTCCATTCTCACTAACATAGGTACCAGTTCCTTTACATCCCCACAAACACTTATTTTTGTTTTTCTGATAATGGCCATTCCGGTAGGTGTGAGACTGTAGGAGTCTCTTTTAATTTATAGATTTTTCTCTCAAATACTTATGTTAGGTATGGGGAACTAATTCAAATAGTAGCATAATGCTAAATATGAGGTTTGTATTATTATATGGAGAATTGAGTAAATTACCATATTCATGCTGTGTATAATTGTATAGGGAGCTATGCTTGGGAAAATAAGTAGTAACAAGAAATTGTTATAATTTGTAAGCTTTCAGAGAATAATTATTTTAGTAGTGGAAATGATTATATTCATGCATAAGGCAAATGTTATTACAACAGATTTTTAGGGGTTTAGTCAAACAGTTTTGATACTATAGTTATTTTATATTGAGAATATTTATACATATTGCATATATCTGTTTTTAATTAAAAAAATTTTTTGTCCTATATTATAAGGTTTAAAATCCAGTTGTCTGATTAGAATTCAATTTTCATATCTTATGATATCTTATTATATACGGTTACGAATCGGGCTGTGAGCTGCAAGGTCAGCAGTTCGAAACTACCAGCGGTTCCGTGGGAGAAAGATGAGGCAATCTGCTCCCGTAAAGATTTACAGCCTCGGAAACCCTGTGTAGGGTCGCTATGAGTCGGAACCGACTCCACGGCACTTAACAACATATATTTTAAAGTTTTTATTGTGAAATAAATAAAGGTTTACAGACAAGATAACCAGTTTTCCATTTAACAAATCATGCACTTTGTTTCATTTCCATGATTACAATCCCCTCTGCACAGCAGTTATCCCACTTCATCCCTATGGTTCCTAGTTCCTTTCCACCCTCCTTCCCATCCCTTCTCAACTTTGTCCTTTGATCCTTTGTCCTGTTAACTCTTTTGATGTTGAGCATACGGTACTAATGTTGTCCCTCCTGTATACCTATCTATTGCTTGGCTGGGCCATGCAGGTGGTTGAAGGCAGTAGTCTCAGGTTTCTCCAGTTTCTTTCTGACCAGCAAGCCTGGTGTTTTTTGTAATCTTTGGTTTCCCCCCACATTTTATCATACTCTATCCAGGACCTTCTAATGTGATCTCTTTCAGAGCAGTTGGTTGTGGTAGCTAGGCACCATCTAGTTCTTCTGGTCCCAGAATCCTGGTGGCTGATGCTCACCTGCTCTGTTGGTCCTTTGGAAGAAGTGATTCCAAGCATCTTCAGTTTTCATCACTCATCTTTCTTCTGCCGCCTATGGAGAGACCAACAGTTGCACCTTAAACAGCTGTCATGAGCTTTTAAGATCCCATTTAGATGTAGAACATTATCTTTGTGGGCTATGTTAGTATTGTTTTTGCTTTTAAAATCTAAGTGTTAATGATAAATGCCATTAATGAAGGGCTGATACATAGTTCTAGACTTCATTAAATGTTTAGGGGTCAACTAATTCAATCAATTCATTTTATATTGAGAAAGCTAAAGCCTAGTCTAAATGATTTGTCCAAAATTGCACAGTTACATAACATCCAGGAATCCTGATTTCCAAGTAAGTATACCATCTACTCTACCGCAAAGCCAAAATAATATATAATAATTGCTATGTAGAGAGTTGGAATCTGGCATGGCACTGTAGGATAGGCACTTAACTGCCAACTACAAGGTTGGTGGTTCAAACCCACCAGCTGCTCATTGGAAACCCTATGTGGAGTCGCTGAGTCAGAACTGACTTGACGGCACTTAACAACAACAACAACGATATAGAGAGTTGGACCCTTGTGTGGCACTGGACTTATAACTGAAAGGTCAGTACTTCAAACCCACCAGCCACTCTTGGAAACCCGATGCAGAGTCGGAACCAGCTCAATGGTATGAGTAGCTATGAGTCGGAACCAGCTCAATGGTACATAGTAGCAGCAACAACATATAGAGAGGAGCATGATGGCTCCATAGGAGAAGCACTGAACTGGAAACCACAAGGTTGGTGGTTTGAGCCCATCAGCTGCTCCCACAAAGATTTAAAGATGCTTACTGACAACAGAAATGTAGAGATCATAGGTGCTTTCAGCTAATTTTGGGATATCAGTGTAGTCAGGAGGCTGTTGATAGATGACAGAGTACAAATTGGTTGTTTTTCTTTTTCTGTACTTCTATTTGGAGTCCTGGTGTGGTGCTGTAGCCTAAGCATTGGGCTGCTAACTACATGGGTGGTGGTTCAAACTCACTGGCTGCTCCTTGGAAACCCTACATACTTGTATTTAGGATAAATGCATTCAGATAATTTATTCAGATGTTTCATATATCTGGTCTATTATATTACTGTTTCATTTTTTTTATGTTTTCAGCTGCATTACTGAGCCAGTTTAATGTTTTCTGCCTAGAAAAACAGGGGATTATGTTGTAATACATAATGTTCTTTAGAAACACAAGCATTCAGATTTGATGGTGAGTCAGTCCTGTCTTTTGAAGCTTTCCCGTCTTCTGTATAGATTTTAGCTGGAATGGTACATGGGCGTGAATGAGATTCTAGTGTTTTCTCTCACCTTTTAACTAAGTGGACTTTGGGACCTTGTAATTTTATTTAGTTTTTTTGGGGGGCATTGAGACATTTTTCCAAGAACGATTTGTTGCTGTTAAGTGCCATCGAGTTGCTTCCCACTCATAGCAACCTTGTACAGGGTTTCTGAGGCTTGTAAGCCTTTATGGGAGCAGAAAGTCTCATCTTTCTTCTGTGGAGTCGGTAGTGGATTTGAACTACTGACTTTAAGGTTAGCAGCCCAGTTTGTAATCCACTGTGCTACGAGGGCAAGAAAATAATTGGAGAGTAAGAGCTTTGAGAGCTGAAAATGGAACTTCTCCTACTCAAAGGTTGAAAATAGAAAGAGCCGTTGATGGTCTGTAAAGAGGATAATACGAGTCCTAGTAGGTAAAGGGTCAGGAGCTAAGTTTCTGTTACGTATTTTTTCTTGCAGTTCTATTTTTTTTTTAATTTAGCAATATACCTTTGAGATCTCTTTAAATTAGTTCATACTTTTTAATATCTAATTTCAGTTTGAACTATTGTAATTTTATTTAACTGTTCTTTTGTTGTTGGACATTTAAGCCGTCCATCAACTGCCCAGATTTTTGCAGTTACCAACAATACTCATATGAATATCCCTTGTTCTTGCCTCTTAGGCTTGTGTTCTAGTGTATTCTGGAGTAAGTATTTAGAACTGTAGAATTGTTGGAGACAGCTGTAGAATTGTTTTGGAGACAACAACCAAGTTGCGCTGTAGACTGTGTGCTACTTTACTTTTCCAACAACAGTTTATTAATGTATTTATATCCCACATACCTGTTGTTGTTAAGTGCTGTCGAGTCGGTTCCGACCCATAGCGACTCTGTATAGGGTTTCCAAGGAGCCGCTGGTGAGCTGGAACCACCAACCTTGCAGTTCAAATGGCTGTGCAGTCTGGCGCATTAACCCACAGCATCACATCAGGTCTCCACATACCTGTTAGCCCTTGATATTACCAATTTTGTACATTTTTGCTAATCTGGTGGGCAAAAAATCATAGTATTGTTTTAACTTGTATTTTCCAGATTGCTTGTGAGTTTGAGCATCTTTTTCTTTATTGCTTATTTATATTTTTGTGATATTGCTCTTTTGATACTTTACTTAATTTTAACTGGATGGTAGTTTTTTATCCCTTGGTAAATGGTTAAGAATGCTTTACACATTTGAGGGGGCTTCAAAAAGTTTGCAGAAAAATTTCATTATCTTTTTTTTTTTCCCCCACTGTCAGTGCATATATTTATTCTTAGTAATCTTCAAAGCATCTATTTAGTGTTTTTTAGAATTGGTTGGAGATGAGTGTTAAACTGTATGTGGAACCAGCCTTTACCTTTTTGAAAATTAGGAAACAGTTGCTAGGTTCTGTGACTGGGTGCCCTAGGATAGCATTGTATTTTATTTTATTTATTTATTTTCTTATTAAATAAATGTTTTATTGTGAATTGTGTGATAGTCTACATGAGAGAACATTAGTCTTACATCCATTCTATCATACTTTGTTTCATTGGCATAGTTACCATCCCATCCATGCATCCTCACCCAACCAAAGGGTGTACCCTGCAAGCCTGCCTCCCCTCCCCAACAGTCCTCAGCCCCTTGCCTCTCTGGATCCCAAGTCCCCAGCCACACCATTTCTTGACGTCGTCTTCTCTGCCTCCATCTCAGGCCTCACTGCTTCTCTAGATAGGATCCCTCTCTCCGCTCTTCTCCATTGATGGTCCCAGGGCCCTCCGCTCCTAGACTGAAAAGTTAATCACACCCCTCCTTGCTACAAAATGTCCACCTTTAGATTTCCAACCCTTACAATCAGTCCTGATATCAATTATTCACTATTGCTTCACAAGAGACCCATCTGTATTTCGTTTCATCAGCCCTTCCTGGACAGACTGGATACTATTCATTGGAGACTCTACCTTCCTCCATGTCCTTTGTATCTGGGTTCCCTCTTGAAAGCTTGTAAGCCAGTCACTTCTTACCTTTGTATCCCTCCCCCCATTTTAGGTAGCCAATGTCCAAGTTGCCCATCCCTGTCTACTCTGTGTGTGGAGGGGGTGGGAATAGTTCTTGCATTCATTATCTTTTGATTCCATTTCCCCACAAACTTTTTGAAGCACCCTTATATATGTGGATAAAAATATGTATTATATATATATGTGTGTTGCAAATGTTTTTCTCCCAATTTGTTGCATTGCTTATAGTATTGGTTGATGTACTAAGATTTTTATTATATTTCAGATAGCTATATGTGCCTAAGGAGCATCGTGGCTCCATACAATAAACACTGGGAGAACCAAAAGGTCCATGGTGTGAGCCTCCCAGCCTTTCCACAGGAGAAAGATAAGGCTTTCTGCTCCAGCGAAGATTTAAAGCCTTGAAAACCTTATACAGGGGTGTTATGAGTGGAACCGACTGGAAAGCTCTTAACAGCAACACTATATGCTTATCTTTTTCTTTATAGCTTCTGAATTTTGAGACTTGCTTAAGAGAATTCTTCCCATCCCAAAATTATAAAAATATTGTACTATGTTTTATTCTAAGACTTTATTTAGCTCTTTATTTTAGTTTTTATGTATTTTGTAAGGTACTCTTTCTTTACAGCTATTCCAAACTTATTTGTTGAATATTCTGTTCTTTCCTCAGTGAAATTTTATCTTCATCATACTCTAAAAAATATATGCATGTATTTGACATTCTGTTCTTTTCACTTGATCTGTCTATTTGTTCCTGTGCCAATACCACAAAGTTTTAATTATGTTTAATCATCAGGTTTACTTTCCATGTTAGGATAAATATAAAATCATGTATTATTTCTTTCAGAACCAGCCTTTCAGGTTTCATAAAAACAAAACCCAATAAAACAGTCTGTTGGGGTTGTAATTAGTTTGTATTGCAGGGAATAATTACTTTACAGGAGAATTTATTGAAGCTTTCCATTCAAGTCTTTTAGAAAATACCCTTCAGGAAAGTTTATAGTGTGCTTAGTATTAGTTTTATACATTTCTAAAAAGTTTTTATTGCAATTGGGATCTTTCATTCCATGATATATACGAAGGAGCTTTAAAAC
>NW_006408538.1:18323467-18331410 GCF_000296735.1 Chrysochloris asiatica | reverse complement strand
CAGCAGTTCGAAACTACCAGCTGTTCCCCGGGAGAAAGATGGGGCTTTCTGCGCCTGTGAATATTTACAGCCTCAGAAACCCTGTACAGAGTCGCTCTGAGCAGAACCAACTCCACAACAAATAACCACCATTGTTCATCTTATAGACCTGTCTATCCTTTTACCTAAAGTTGATCAATGCAGTGAGCTATGGAAGTGAGTTCAATTCCAGGCTTGAAGGGTGGCTAAGGGCCATAGTCTTGGTTGTTGCACCGGTCACTTGTAGATGATTAAGCCTGCTCTTTTCTATCAGAGTTTTGCTTCACGTTTTTCTCCCCTCTATCCAGGACCTTATGTGATCCCTTTCAAGCAGTTGGTAATAGTTGCTGGGCAACATCTAATACTTCTGATTTCAGGGTCATGAATACTGTTATTTGTGAATTTGTGAATATTCACTGGGCTAATTATTTCCATGTGTCTTTGATTTTCATCATTCTTCTTTGCTTGGAGTGGGGAGAAATCAATTGTTGCACATTCTGTAGCTGCCCAATAGCATTATAAAAAATTGCTTGCTATTGGTCTATGTTGTTGTTATGTGCCGTGGAGTCAGATCTGACTTATAGTGACCCTGTACAGGGTTTCTGAGACTGTAAATTTTTACAGGAGCAGAACGCCTCATCTTTCTCCCGTGGAACGGTTGGTAGTTTTGAATTGTTGATCTTTCGGTTCACAGCCCAATTCGTAACCACTACACTACCAGAGCTCCTTATAGGAAGTCTATTAATTTCCCCATGTAGACTTTGATTGGGATCATTTTCTGTAATCCTATTATTGATTGTAATAATTTTTCATTTGATTCTTTTGGATTTTAACAATTACCATTTTTTCAATTATGCATGTCTTGTGCCCATTTTCATTTTGGCATATGTGATTGTTTTTTATTTTGACATGTTAAATCTCTTTATAGTGAAAACATATTCCTTTATTAAATAGCTTACAATATTTTATTCCAGTTTGGTATTTGCTTTTAGAGGAAATCTTTTGACCTTCAGTGGGTTAAAACACTAGCATCAACTGATGAAATACTTGTGAAGTCAGTATATTGACCCTAGAGAAATACTAAGTTTAGAATTTTTAAAACCAAATCTGCTGAATAAAAATATAGCGCCCACTTCTGGTTACAAATGAGATTTGATTATAAAATTCAGAAACTCATTTAATGTCATTTATAGTAAAGTGCTATTTGAATTTGACAGTTGAATTTAAAGTTGGGGAGAAGAAATATTTGATAACATTGAATAGAATTGATCTGATTTTAGAGATACTGATTTATATGAGGATAGCTAGACTACCTACTGCCTTGCTATCCAAAATGTGGTTTACATATCGCCTAGAAGCTTGTATATAATTAAGATCTGCATTTTAACAAGATCCCCAGGTGAGTCATATGTAATTTAGAGTCTAAGAACCCCCAAACCAAAACCAAATCCACTGCCATCAACTCATTTCTGTCTCATAGCAACCCTACGTCGGGTTTCTGAGACTGTGGACCTTTACAGGAGCAGCCAGCTTCATCGTTTTCCCTTGGAGCAGCTGGTGGGTTTGAATGGCTGATCTTGCAGTTAGCAGGTCAACTCCTAACCCACCAAGCTACCAGGATTAAAATTTGAGAAGCACAGATCTAATAACTGAGTAGCTGAAGAAGTATGGGCACTTAAGCTAAAAAAATACAATTTAGTTGCTGAGACAAAGCAACAGTAGTCAAGATTAAAGGAGATATGGAAATGTAGACAGATAGTAGCATTGCGGTTCCAAATAACTCATTTATTCAAGGTTGTTCTTGTTAAGTGCCATCAAATCAGTCTCAACTCATAATGACCCTGTGTAGGATTTCTGAGGAGCAGCCGGTGAGCTTGAACGCCGACCTTGCAGTTTAAACCAACTTTGTAGTTGAGCCCATTAACCCACAGTGCCACACCAGGTTGGACCTTCTTAATAAGCATTAAATGGAGGCGGGGCTTGATGGCGGCTAGGGTGGAGGTGCAGTGAAGTTCGCCGTCAGCAATACCACAGAATACCAGGCAAAGCAGATCCAGGGCAGAGCTCCAAAACGTGGAACCACAGAGATAGGAATATTTTGACGTTTTGAAGGCTTATAGATTGTGGAACTTGAAGCTGGAGTAAAAAATCACATCTTTTGAGTTTGCTGGGCTGGACTTGGAGGCCTGGAACCGACATCTTGGGCGAGACTAAATGGGGGAGCAGAAACACCACGGAAAAACAACAGGGGAACCTTGAAGCAAAGTGCTGTTTTGCTGTTATATGCTCCCCCTTCTACCTTTGGAGGACTCTTTCTCTCCATATATTATAAAAGAAGAGTCAGCAACTGCTGCCATATAGCCAAGCTACAATCACACTCTATACGACGCCAAAACCCAGGCAAAAATGGATACCAACTGCCATATACCAGGGAAATAGACACCACCTGTGAAAGTTACTCTGAGTTAAGCAATAAGAAGAGTGAAAAGGGAAGCCCACATCTCATCACATCTCCCTGGAAACAATCAGAAAGCATAAAAAATACCAAAACACATACTCAATTAAGTACTAAGACCACAGATAAACACTAAACATGTCCAAGAAGCAAAAGCAGATGACCATATCAGCACATGTCCAGAAACAAGATAAAATGTCTGAGACAAATGACCTAGAGGTAGACATGGACTACATTCTTGAAGGAGGGCAGGCGTTGGAAATGCCTGAGAAGGAGTTCAGAAAAAATGATTTTAAAATACCTTTCAATGGAGTTGAGAAAAATAAGGAAGAAGTAAGGAAAGCGCTACAGGAAAAATCAAATAAGATAGATACAGCATTGGAAACTATTCAAAACCTACAGAAAGAGGTCCAAACAATCAATAACAGAATATCAGAAATAGACAATACTCTGAAAGGGCAAAGGAGTAGAATAGACGAGATGGAAGGCAGAAACAGTGAACTGGAAGACAAATCTCTCAATACCACTAAGATAGAAGAACAAACACAAAAAAGGATTTAAAAAATCTGAAGAAGGTCTAAGATTCATGTTGGACAACATGAAGAGGAATAACTTAAGAATTATCGGCATTCCAGAACAAGAAGAATCACACAAGTCCACAGAGGAAATAGTTGAAGAACTCTATCAATAAGCATCAAATACAAGGAGCATCTTCCAGGAGAGAGGGCTGGCAAGATCTAGGTTGGGTATTGGGTTTCCAGGTATGCCTCCAGAGCAAAGGATTTCGTTTTTGCAGAAACAGACTACTGTACTATTCAAAAGGAGCCCTGGTGGAGCACTGTGTTAAGCGCTGGACTGCTAACTGCAAGGTTGGTGGCTCAAACCCACCACCTACTCTGCAGAAGAAAGATGAGGCTGTTTGCTCCTGTAAAGATTTACAGTCTTGGAAATGATAAGGAGCAGTTCTCCTCTGTCCTATACATTCTAATTATGTGTTCATATTAACTCCATGACAGTAAGAGCTATTCAATACTATCTACATGTGGTTACTATGAAAGTTAACATTTTGGTCTATTAATATTAAAAATGTGAACAAATTTCTAGTGTTCAATGAGACAGTAGTATTCACTTTTAAGAAGTTCATTTTCTCAGACTCCCCCACCCAGAGTACATCTCTAGAAATGGCTATCCAAATTCTATTTGTTTTTATTTTGAAGAGTGTCATGTAGTAAATTTGTGAATGATTCTATGTTTTGAATGGTTGATATCATTTGTATGATGGTAATTTGTACAAAAATGTGTTTTAAGCTTCTGTAAGTTTTGTGTTATTTCTTTTACTAAAGAAGTTATAACATGCTACTTAGTTGCTTGGCTTTTGCATATAGGAAATTCAGCTCTGTCATTGCTTCTATGTGGTGGTGGTGGTGGTGGTGGTGATGGTGGTGGTGATGGTGATGATGATTGTGTGCCGTTGGGTGGTTCTGACTCATAGAGACCCTGTGTAGGGTTGCCAAGGCAGTAAACCTTTATAGGAACAGAAAGCCTCATCTTTCTTCGACAGAGCAGCTGGTAGATTCAAACTGCTGATCTTGCAGGTAGCAGCCCAATGTGTTATCACTGTGCTTCCAGGGCTCCTTTTGTTTGTACGTACTAATAAATTATTCTGAAACCTGCATTTCCGTATTCTGGTACTTTTTGGTATCAGTACCTTCCTGTATATCATGTTAAAAGGAAAACACATGTTCTACAAAGCACATTATTCAAATAGCATTTGAGTGTTTAAATGAAACAGAAGCTGGGGGTAAGATTATATTGGACACTTCTGAAATTTGTTTTTCTTAGGATTACTGTGATGTGTATATATGTTCATTTTTTTCTAGGACATGAGAGGTAGGTTTCTAATAACTGAATAAAACTGATCATGTTGTAATCCACCTGAATAATGACTTATTTGCAATTTTCAAGAAAAAAACTTTTTTTTTATAATGAATATCTGAATAAGCATTTTTTTTTTTAAAGTTTTTATTGTGAATTGAGTGATAGTTTACATGGCAGAACATTCGTTTTACACTCATCCTGTAGTACTTCATTTCATTGCAGGGATTACAGTCCCCTCTGTGCGTCATCATTCTTTGTATTTGTTTCTATTCCTTCTGTTTTTGTTTTTTGATATACACAAAAATACTCAGAAACGTATAATCATTAAAACAACCAAAGGGCACTTTCTGCAAGCTTGCCTCCTGACAGCCAGCACACAGCCTTCCTCTTTCAACTGATTTATCCTCTATTTTTTAAAAGTTTTTATTGTGAATTGAGTGATAGTTTACACGGGAGAACATCAATTTTACACTTCTTGTTTCATTGCAATAATTACAGTCTGCTCCATGCATCATCATTCAACAGTATTTGCTTCTATTCTCTCTGGTTGTTTTTGTTTTGTTTTTTTGGATGTACACAGAGACACTCAGGAATATATAATCCTGAATAAGCATTTTTTAAAATAATGCAGTTGTTGTTGTTAAAGTACCGCTAAGTCGGTTCCGATTTATAGCGGCCCCCTATAGGTCCTGGTGCGGGAGAAAGATGAGGCTTTCTGTCCCGGTAAATATTTACAGCCTTGGGAACCCTGTACAGGGTCGCTATGATTCGGAACCGACTCGACGGTACATAACAGCAACAAAGGTCCTGGTATGGCGCTGTGAGTTAATGAGTCATGGGTTGAACTGCTGACCTTTCAGTTAGCCGCGTAGTGCTTATCCTGTAGCACTACATGAAGATTCCAAATAATGCAGTAGTTTCATAATGAAATTAGTGGGGGGAAAAAAAATTCATTCACTGTAGAAACATAGCTTTCTCTTCACATGTGTGCTTTTGTCTTATTTCTGACCTGGGCTCAGTATTTATATTTCTGTGAAGTGTGGGTCCATATCCTTGGATTAGATGCAACCTGTCCTGGAATTTAACCCCAACCAGAGCTGTATAGTAAAGTAAGTTCCTTAATTCGCTCTTGCCATTTCTTTTAACATCTTATTTATCTTTGCTCGTGGTCCTCGAAGACCTTCTGGTCTTCAATGAAAATTTCGTTATGCATTCATTCTTTCAGTGTTGGGGAGTTCCAGAGAGAGGCAATATCATCGTAGTCATGGGTTTTCATCCTTCCTAAGACTTTATACTCTTCCTGGGGTGTAAAGGGAGTCCTGGTGTGGCGCTGTAGGATAAGCACTCAACCACAGGTTGGTTTGAACGACAAGGTTGGCAGTTCAAATTCAGCAGCTGCTCCTCAGAAACCCTATACAGGGTGGCTGTGAGTTGGAACCAGCAGCACTTAGCAACAACAGGGTATAAGGAAATTTCTAGCATATTTCACAGACTTGACATACTGAATTTTATACTTACAAAGTTGTTTAAAACACCACGCTGTTAGTGTACTGATATAGAGAAATGGTTAAGGGCCAAAAGGTTTGGGGTTTAAACACACCCAGAAGTGCATTAGAAGACAGACCTGGTCATCTGTTTCTAAAAGGTCGCAGCCTTAAAAACCCTATGGAGCAGTTCTACACTCTGCACATGAGGTCGCCATGGATTGAAATTGACTAGAAGGCAACTAACAATAACAAGTGTTGTGTAAGTGCAAAATTTAAGGAGGTACTCACTCATTGTCCCCAGTTAGGACAAATTCCATAGTGAATTGGTTCAAATTGGTTTTTTCCTACAGTTTGCTCAAAGTGTTTTGCACAAAAAGAATATTAGCAACATGTAATTGGTTTGCATGTGTCCACCCCTGATGTAAAAACCATGCAATTTGAAGCCATTAAAAAGAAAAATGGAAAAGAATGTCATTGTAATGCTTGTCCATAGTACTTTAATTAGAAGGAAAGACTTAAGTATTCTCTCCTACTCCTCCCTACCACCCCTGATTCTTATTTTTCCCCTAAATTTAATTTATTTTATTTTTGAAAACATTCACCAATTTAGCCATTTCTGCATGTACAATTCAGTGACATTAATGATTTTCTTTGAGTTATACAAGTATTCTCACCCTTGTTTTCTGAGCTGTTCCTCCCTCACTAACACAAACTCACTGCCCTCTAAGGTTCCTGTCTAAGCATTCAAGTTGCTGTTGTCAATTTGATCCCATATTAAGTTGTTAAGTGCCATCAAGTCGGTTCCGACCCATAGTGACCCTGTACAGGGTTTTCGAGGGTGTAAATCTTTATGGGAGTAGAAAGCCTCATCTTTCTCCCGTGGAACGGCTGGTAGTTTCGAACCGCTGACCTTAAGTTTTGCAGCCCAATTGATCCCATATAGGTAGTTATTATTTTTTTTAAAAACTATTTATTGTGACTTGAGTAAAGGTTTACTGAGCAGATCATCAGTTGTATATTCAACAATCATATACTTTTCTTCATTGCAGTGATTGCAATCCTCTCCATGTACCAACAGTTAGCAGTACTGACCTCTATTCACTTTAACTTTGCATTTCCCCCGGTGTCTCCCACTACCTTCAGCTTTCCTCTTGTATATTGCCTGCCCCATCATCCATGTTGGCATGTATCTACCTTCTAGGCCATGAATAATTTTTCTCTCACCCCTCATCCCAGTGGACATCATAGAATGTTTCTTTTATCAAGAAAACCTTTTATTAAATTTTTTACAACAGTGGTATCTTACAATATTTATTTTGTGATTGATTAATTTCACTCAACATAATGTCCTCCAGGAGTCCTGGTGTGACGCCGTGGGTTAATGCGCCAGACTGCAAAGCCGTTTGAACTGCAAGGTCGGCAGTTCAAGCTCACCAGCTACTCCTTGGAAACCCTATACAGGGTCACTATGGGTCGGAACTGACTCAACAGCACTTCACAACAACAACACAACAGTGTCCTCCAGGTTCATCCATATTGTGATGTGCTTTGCAGATACTTTGTTATACGTCACTGTTGGATAGTAATACAGTGTGTGTATGTATTAAAAGTTTGTTTAGCCATTGATGGGTATTTAGGCTGTCTACATAGTTTGGCTATTGTGAAGAGTGCCATCATGAACATGGGTATGAATATGTAGATTTGTTGTTAGGTGCCATTGAGTCGGTACTGACCCATAGTGACCTTATGCACAGCAAAACGTAACACTGCCCGATCCTGGGTCAACCTCACTACTGTTGCCACGCTTGAGTCCATCGATGCTACCACTTGGCCAGTCCATCTCATTGGGGTCTTCCTCTTTTTCTCTGACTCTCCACCTTACCAAACATGATATCCTTATCCAGCGACTGGTCCCTCCTGACAATATGTCTGAAGTATGAGAGATGAAGTTTGGCCATCTTGGCCTACAAGGACCACTCTGGCTGTACTTCTTCCAAAATACATCTATTGGTTCTTTTCAACACCATAACTCAAAAGCATCAATTCTTCTACGATCTTCCTTATTCACTGTCCAGCTTTCGCATGCATATGAGGTTATTGGAAAT
>NW_006408538.1:18316723-18319832 GCF_000296735.1 Chrysochloris asiatica | reverse complement strand
GATCTGCCATCTTGTTTGTTCCTCAGATAGATTGTTTTTAAAAGAGCATAAGGCAGACCTTGTTTTTACTAAGTTAAACTAAATTGTTTGGATTTAAAATGACTACAGGGGTTATTTTTGTTTTAAGGTACAACGATAATCTCATTTCAGGAGTTCATCTGCCCTCCATAGCTCCAGAAAATCTAGAGTCCTTGTGAATTAGAATTCTGTTCTGCATTTCCCCCCTTTTGACCAGAATTTTATAGAATTTTTGACAGAAGATTCTGTGATGGTAGCTGGACACCTGCAGTTTTCTGGTCTTAAGGCAAAGGAGGCACACATCCCATATTCTTCTCCCATTGCTGTCTCCTTCTTCCTCTGTTGTTCCAAGTAAATTGAGACCAGTTTTTGTGCCTTGGATGGCCACTTTTAATTGCCTAGCTTTTAAGACCTCAGGCGCTACGCATCAAACTAGGAAGTAGAACAATAACACTAAATATGTTATTAGGCCAATTAACTGCAATGCCCCATGAAATCATGGTCTTAAACCTCCAAAGCAAGGGATCAAATCATATGAGATATTGTTAATTGTCATTGAGTTGGTTCTGAATTATAGCGAACCGGTATAGGGTTTCTGAGGAGCAGCTGGTGGAGATTTGAACTGCCAACTTGTGGTTCAAACTGAGCTTGCTTTCCAATGCATCATCCTGTAGCACCACACTAGGATAAATTCAAGGAAAAATGGAATTGAAAGATAGTGGGATTTTTTAAGGAAAGTCCCCTTGCACAATCTATAACACAACTTTTGTCAATTCAGCTTTTTATAGATGTACAAGTCACTGACAGTCATTACCATAAATAACTTTGTAATCTATCTTTAATCAATGTGAGTTTTTCCTTCACTTTTCACCTTCTTTTCCATTCTTGGTAATCACTAGTGAACTTTTGTATCTATGTATTGGCCTTTTCTTGTCTTTTTTTTTTTTCAAGTGAGATTACACAGTATTTGCCCTTTTGTGACTGGCTAATTTCACTCTGTATAATATCTCTGGTAGTGTAGTGGTTACAAATCTGGCTGCGAACATCAGGGTCTGCAGTTCGAAACTACCAGCTGTTCTGTGGGAGAAAGATGAGGCTTTCTGCTCCCGTAAAGGTTTACAGTCTCAGAAACCCTGTACGGGGTTGCTATGAGTCGGAACCGACTCCGTGGCACACAACAGCAGCAGCATAATGTCTTTTAAGTTCCTTCCACACTGTAGCATATATCAAAACTTCATTTGTCCTACTGGTTGAGTAGCATTCCATTGTATTTATGTAACACATTATGTTTATCCATTCATCTCTTGATGGACATTTAGATTGCTTCCACCTTTTGGCCACTGTGAATAGTGCTGCAATGAACATTGGTGTACTAAGTCTCTTTTAATCTCTGCTTTTGAATGTTTTGGGTATATTCTTAGTGGAATTGCTGGGTCATATGGTAGTTCTTAAGGAGCTCTGTAGCATAGTGGTTACGAGTTGGGCTGCTAACCTCAAGGTCAGCAGTTCGAAACTACCAGCCATTACATGGGTAGTTATAAGGCTTTCTGCTCCTACAAAGATTTATAGCCTTGGAAACCCTGTGCAGGGTTGTTATGAATCGGAACAGACTCCATGGCACACCACCACCACTGTGGTAGTTCTTACACCTCAATACAAAAAACCCAAAATCCTCAAAAATGGGTTAATACCATGTTCCATAGACTCCTGTCGACCTTGAGATAAGAGAGGGAAGAGGAAGGTCTGGTTGGTCCAAAATTTGGGAGGACTTGGAACTCCTAAACCTATGAACACTTACCTAGCCACTGGGGACTAGAGCTGAGAGTGAAGTGTCCACCTGAAGTGGGGTGGGTGGGGGAGACATGCAAGAACACCCACACTGCAGATAGTATCCATTTGGCCTTGCTTGGATGGCTTATTGATCAGAACTCAACTGGAGGAAGATAAAGAATTTTGGTATAAGAAGCAAGTGTAAACTACTACAATTTGATGAACTTGACCTTTGCTTATGGATGTAGTTGCTCAAAATATCGACTGAGAGGGAGGAGTCTTCACATCAAGCATCAAGCCTGTTTCCTCAGTACACAGGGTTGCTAGGGACAGACAACTTAGACACTGGCCACTAAAACTGGGGGTGTTGTAAAGATATGAAGTGGCTGGCTTATAAGTTTTTAATAGTGTGCATAGTTTCAGAGCAAGGTGGGTAGGACAGAATCACCACTGAATAGTTTTCATCTTATCTAGATGTGTCGTGGTGAAAGGGGGTGGAGGAGGAAGGAGGTAGGATTCTTTTGATTCAATAATGAGTAATTGTTATGACTACTTGCGATGATCAGAACTGTAAAGGTAGAAGATTTGTAACAAAAAGTGGGGAGTAGTTAATCTTTCATTCCAGGAACAGAGGACCCTAGGACCATTTAGGAAAGAGCATGAGTGGAACGTGGGATCCTGATCTGAAAAGCAGTGACATCAGAGGCAGAAGCAGAGGTGATGGCATAGAGAGAGAGTGCTGCTGAGGACTCTAGACCTATGGAAAGAGAAAGTCTATGTGCTGGAGGGCAGGAGGCTGGCCTGCAAAATGTGCCCTTTGGTCACTTAAATGAATATATATTTTCTGTGTGTTTTGTGTACATCAAAAGAAGAATAAAAGAGTGAATAGAGGCAAATACTGTTAACCAATGGTGCACGGAGGTGATTGTAATCATTGCAGTGGAACAAAATACAATTGGTTGAGTGCAAAACTGATGTTCTACCCTGTAAACTGTCACTCAATTCACAATAAGAGCATTTAAAAAGTTTTTTTTTTTTTAAAGTGGATCAATAAGCAACATCACAATAAATGGAGAAAAGACTGAAGTTTTCAAGGATTTCATAGTAAAATGGATCCACAATCAACACATGTGGAAGCAGCAAAAGATCTCTTTGAAGGATTATAAAGCAAAGATTTCACTTTGAAGACTAAGGTATTTAGTCCGTGGTATTTTCAATGGCCTCATGTGCATGTGGAAACTGGAGAATTGATGCTATTGAATTATGGTGTTGATGAAGGATATTAAATGTACTGTGGGCTGCCAGAAGAATGTATAAATTT
>NW_006408538.1:18315179-18315943 GCF_000296735.1 Chrysochloris asiatica | reverse complement strand
TTTTTTTAAAGTTTTTACATATATTTTGATTATTAGATTATTGTCAGATATATATTTTCCAAAGATACTCTTCCATTCTATAGTTTATCTTTTCACTTTTTTGGTAAAGTCTTTTAATTTTTATGAGCATCCATTTGTCTTTCCTTCTGCTATTTGTGCTTTTTATGCTAGATAACAAAATTGTTGGAAGCTGTGCTTAACAGCATTGCCCCTGCTTGTTCTAAGAACTTCATGGTTTTGATTCACATTGAACTAAATGTATGGTGTGATACATGGCTCCTATTTTCATTTTTCTGCATATGGAGATCCAGGTTTCTCAGCAATTTTCTTGAATGGACTTACACAAATCAGCTGACTGTAGATACGTGGGTTTCATTCAGGACCCTCAATTCTATTTCATTGGTCTATGTGTCTATTAGAGTCCTGCTATGGTGCTGCGGGTTAATGACTGGACTGCGGAGTTGGTTTGAACCACAAGGTTGGCAGTTCAAGCTCACCATTTGCTCCTCGAAAACCCTATGCAGGGTCGCTATGAGTTGGAACTGACTCAACGGCTCTTCACCACCACCACAACAAATGTGTCTGTTGTTATAACAGTACCAGTCTGTTTTTATTTGATTATTATAACTGTATACTGTTTTTAAGCGCTGTCGAGTCGATTCTGGCTCATAGAAACCCTGTATAGACTTTGTGAGGACCAGCTGGTAGGTTTGAACTGCTGACTTTGTGGTTTGAAGTCCAGTGCTGATCCTAAAGGGCCACAC
>NW_006408538.1:18288933-18312565 GCF_000296735.1 Chrysochloris asiatica | reverse complement strand
AGCATTGTACCTCATGACTGATCTGGATATGTTCTTTTTGACGATGAATGCAACACCGTTCCTTTTCAATTTGTCATTCCCTGCATAGTAAGCCATGTGGTTATCAGATTCAAAATGGCCAATACCAGTCCATTTCAGCTCACTAATGCCTAAGATATCGATGTTGTTAGGTGCCATCAAGTTGGTATCGACCCATAGTGACCTTATGCACAGCTGTATAGTCTGATTTAAAATCAGGAAGTATTAGTCTTCCTACTTTGTTCTTCTCTTCCAACATTGTTTTAGCTATTCTAGACTTCTTTCCAGTCATCCATTTAAAGTTGATTGGATTTTCTGTTTCTGTAAAAATGACTAAGGATTTTTATAGGGATTGCATTGTATTTATAAATTACTTTAGGGTAGTGTTAACATCTTAACGATATTATATGTTCCAATCCATGAACATAGGACATCTTTCCATTTGTTAGTTTTCTTTAATCTCTTTTGGCAATGTATTATAATTGTGTTTGTATAAATCTTTCATGTCCCTGGTTAAATTTGTTCTTAGGTACTTTATTCTCTTAGATGCTATTGTAAATGGAGTTGTTTCCTTAATTTTTCTTTCAGATTTCTCAATTGGTCTTTGTTTGTCGATCTTGTACCCTGCAACTTTGCTAAATTCTACTAGTTCTAGAAGTTTTCTGTAGAATTCTTTGGAATATTTAATATATAGGATTAAAGTTATTGTGTGGCACTGTAGAATAAGCACTAGACCTCTAACTAAAAGGTTAGTGGTTCACATCCATCAGCCACTCCTTGGAAATCCTATTCATAGTCACTATGAGTCAGAACTAACTCTGTGGCGCTTAAAACAACATATATAGGATTATGTCATCTGCAAATAGAGGTAATTTTGCTTCTTCTTTTCCAGTCTTTTATTTCTTTTCCTTGTTACTCTTGACTAGAGCTTCTATTACACTATTGACTAGAGTTGTGAGAGCAGGAACCTTTATCTTGTTACTGATTTCAAGGGGCAAGCTCTTAATCTTTCTCCATGAAGTATAATGTTGGCTGTTGGCTTTTCATATATGTCCTGAATCATATTGTGGAATACTCTTGTATTCCAAATTTTTTTTAGGGTTTTCATAAAGAATTGTTATTGGATTGTATCAAAAGCTTTTTCTGTATCCACATCATGTGATTCTTTTATGTTCTATTGATTTTTTTAATATTGAACCATCCCTATATTCTTAGAATAAATCTTACTTGTTTTACCCCTGATTCATTTTCTCAAGATTTTAATCATTCAGTTTGCATAACATAGTCCACAAAGACATTGTCTACATCCTACTCTTGGTGAGTAATGACTGGGATTTAGGAGCTCATGGACAGTCATCTATGTTGCAACTATTGGTTTTTCCATGTGTAGAATAAAGAAGAGTGATGAACATCGAAGATGTTTGAAATCAGTTGGTCCAATGGACTAATGAAACACATGAACATCAGTCTTTACGACTCTGGAAATGGAAGAATTGGATGGTGTTGGCTACCCCTACCACAGCTCTGAAAAGGTTCACATTTGAAAGGGTCCCAGATAGCATGGGAGAAAATAGGGAACAAAATTCAAGATTATAAAGAAGACCAGGTTTACTGGTCAGAGAGAGAGTGGAGGAACCTGAACACTATGACCCTTAGTCACCCTTGAGGTCTGGACTAGAACTCACCCTCGTGGCCCAGTTTTCATTCAAGCAAAAGATAGGTATCTAGTGGTTATGTGCCATGGCGTTGTTTCCAACTCCTAGTGACCCCATATAGAGATTCCAAGGTTGTAAGTCTTTATAGGAGCAGAAAGCCTCTTAGTGGGGAACAATGCTCATCATGGCACGGCCAACCATTCAAGATCAAAAGGGCAGCATTTACCTAGGCACAAAATTCACAAGGGTTGGGAAGGAAGAACCATAGGGAGGAAGTGAAATAACTGGTTATTAGGTAGGTTATTACATGGAGGTGAATTGTAATAATTTAGATGAACCAAAGTATGATTTGCTGAATGTAAAACTGATGATTTGCTCTTTAAACCTTTACTCAATTCACAATGAAAAGTTAAAAAAAAAAAAAAGAAAGAAAAGATTTTGACCATTGGCTCTCCCACCATCCCTTTTTGTTATTTACCTCCATGTTGTTAAGTGCCATGGAGTACGTTCTGACTCATAACAACCCTGTATAGGGTTTCCGAGGAGTGACTGATGGGTTTGAACTGCTGACCTTATGCTTAGCAGTCCAGTACTTATTTACAGCATCACACCAGGACTGCATATATATTTCTAAATATTGTTTTAAGCTGTTATTTTCTGTGGGGATGGAAGTCTTCAAAAAGTTCTTGGGAAAACATCCATAATCTTCTAATTTCACTTTTTCCATAAACTTTGTGAAGCGCCCCCCTCAGCGCCCTCCCTCTATCTCTCATGCATACATTTTCTTTCCTAATGCAGGTATAATACACTTTTTGCTTAAATTAGTATGGCAAGCAAAAGCCCCTCCCCTCCAAATATGTCCACTCCTAATCCCCAGAATCTGTGAATATATTATCTTACATGGCAAAAGGGAATTAAGTTGTAGTGGAATCAAGGTTGCATGTTAGACGTCTAACTACAGAAGTGAAAGATAAAATTTGTGTTCTTTTAAGCCATTAAATTTGTGGTAATTTGTTACTGCAAGAATAGAAAATTTAATACCAGAATTCAGTATTTACCTTTGTCTTAGTTATCTAGTAGTGCTATAACAGAAATACCACAGATTGGTGGCTTTAACAAGCAAATTAATAGTCTCATTGTTAAGGAGGCTTGAAGTCTGAGAATAGGGTGCCAACTCTAGGAGAAAGCTTTCTCGTATCTGTTTGCTGTGGGGGAAGGTCCTTGATTTCTGATCAATCAATCTTCGTGTTGCATAACTTCTTTGATCCCTCATCTTTTCATGCTTGCTTGTTTATGCTCCTATCTCCAAAGAGATTGGTTTAAGACCCATCCTACACCACTATAGTCTCAGTAATATAACAGAGAATTTATTCCAGATGGGATTATAACCGCAGGTATAATGGTTATGATTTACAATATAGATTTACAATATAATATTATTGTGATTATATAAATATTATTCACAGCTAAGCAATGTAGTAGTAATTTTCTTTATTATATACCTTTTGTTTTTCCCAGAGTTAATAATTGTTTTTTGTTGTTGTCGTTTAGTTTTTTGAAGTCATTCTAAAAAGTTACTTGCTGTTTTTTGGATGAAGGCAGTTAAGTGTCCAGAATTGATTTGAATGTGAGCTTTGTCTCCATGCAGTCATGCAGACAAGTTAATTATGCTGAAACTTGTTTAAATTGAAATCTTTATTAAGATAATTTTAGATTTACATGCAGTTGTAAGAAATAATACAGAGAGAATTTAAAAAAAAAAAAATTTTTTTTTTCTTAGTTTCCCCCAATGGTAACATTTTTTGGGTGGTGGTGGGTAGGAAAAAAGAGTGAGGGTTAGGTTTGGGACTATGGCTAGGTCTAAGTGAGGCTTGTTGTTGTTGTTAAGTGTCATCAAGTCAGTTCTGACCCATATCAACCCTGTATAGGGTTTCCAAGGAGTAGCTGGTGAGCTTGAACCACCAACCTGGAGGTTCAAACTGACTTTGCAGTCCACTGCATTAACCTCCAGCACCACACCAGGACTCAGACTGCGTTTACTGTTAGGGTTAGGGTTAGAACCAAGGCTAGTGTTAAGGGTAAGGGTTGTGCTAGGTTTAGGTTTAGATTTTAGGGTTACACATAGGTTTATTTTTTTTTTTTTCTTGAAATCTGTTGGATTTCTTCTTCATTAGGAAGTTCTGTAACCACATTATTTCTTCTTTTTATTTTATGGTTTTTTTTTTGTTGTTGCAACTGTATCTCTGGTTTGTTTTACTTTGCATGTTTCCATATCTGAGTTGAGTCTAGGTGATATTGTCGTGTAAGTCTCAGGTCATTGTTTGCTGTTATTGGTTCTCTTTCCAAAGAACTCCTTTTAGTATTTATTGTAAGGTTAATCCGATTGTCACAAATTCTCTTAATATTTGTTTGTCTGAAAATGACCTAATTTCACCATCATATTTGTTGGACGGTTTTACTGGATACAATTCTTGGCTGGCAATTTGTTTTTGTTTTCATAATTCTATATATGTCATTCCATTGTCTTCTTGCCTGCATGGTTTCTACTGAGAAATGAAAGCTTAGTTTATTATTTCTCCTTTGTAGGTAACTTTTCATTTTTGTTGAGATGCTTTCAGGATTCTTTCCTTGTCTTTGGTCTTAAAAAGTTTGATTATAATATGTCTTAATGTTTTTCTTTTGGGTTCTATCCTATTTGGAGTTAGCTCAACTTCTCGAATGGCCATCTTCTTGTCGTTCATGATATTAGGAAATTTTTTTTTCAATAACTCTTGAGCAATATTTTCTGTTTTTTAAAAACTCTTCCTATTTTGGAATTCCTATCACATGTAAGTTTTTCTTCTTGATAGAGCCCCACATACACCTTAGGCTTTCTTCAGATGTTTTTTTCTGATTGTTCCTCTAGCAGATGAGTATTGAGAGATCTTTCTTCAAAGTTCAGCAGTTCACCTTTCCATTGCTTCAGTTCTACTTCTTTGCCCTTTCAGTGTATTATCTGTTTCTGAAGTGTTACTGTTTTTCTTTTGACTTTCTAATTGCTGTTTTTGTATGATCCCCATTTTTTCATGTATTTTGTCAGTTTTCTGAAAATTTCCATGGTTTTTTCTATGTTTTGCATGATTTCATCTGCAATTTTCTAGCTCTTTTTCACAATGTGTTTAAGTTGCTTAGTTAGCATTCTTTTAAATTCCTTATCAACTAGTTCTGATACTACTTCTCCTGTTATATTTTCTGACTATATTTTGGTACTTGTCTGAGGCACTCTGTCTTGTTTCTTTGTATAGGCTAGAATTATCTGTTTTCTCTGAGGCACTGTGGTTGTCTTATTTCTGTTTAGTCAATGATTACATATTAGTATATTCTCAGGCAATCCCCACCAGTCTCCTGGTAGATGTAGTAGAGATTGGAAGTATGAACAGTTAGTTCTCTGTCCACTGTTTTTGTACTGTAGTTCAGCGCATCTTCACGTGCCTCCAGAAGCAGGGTGCTATGCCAGGCACCCAAACCTAAGCAGAGCAGAGGCTTTGCAGGTGGGGATGCCACTGACCGCTCGGTTGGGGAGATCGAGGACTGACCATGCCCCCAGCTACCAGGAGGGCACGGGAACAAGGGAAATTGTACCCCCTTGCTGCCAACCTCCAACCGCATCCTGGCCTGCAGATTGCTATAGCAGTAGCCACTCACAAAAGCTCAAGATGGCAGTGCCAGCCTGCAGTCTGCCTATTTTTCGTCTCTTTCACGGCTCCTGTTCAATGTCTCCTACTCAGCCCCTCTGTCCTATCCTCTGATGCTCAGGGTTCCATGATCACCATCTGTATCTTTTTCGCTTGGCCTCCCATGTCCTTGTTGTGGAAGGTTGGCTTATTGCATCTGCTTACTCCTCTATCTTGTCCTGGATTTGTCCCAGGGGTGATATTTTGCAAAATTATAACATTATAATCAGAATTTTGTTATTGCTAAATGCCATCAAGTCGGTTCTGACCCATAGTGACCCAGTATAGGATTTCCAAGGAGTGACTGGTGAGCTTGAACCACCAACCTTGGGTTCAATCTGACTTTTCAGTCCAGCACATTAACCCACAGTACTACGCCAGGAGTCCTATAATCAGGATAGTGACAGTGATATATTCCACTGATCTTATTCAAATTTTCCCAGTTTTACTTGTATTTATATGTGTGTGTGTGTTCTATACAGTTTTATTACTTGTGTAGGTTCATGTATCTACCAACACTGTTTAGTAAAGATACGAACAGTTCTAAAACCACAAGGATCCCTAGAAGTTTTATTTCATAGCTACCTCCACCTGTTCCTCCTAACCGCTCTAAAATTTTGTCTCTTCAAAACTGTTAAAAATGTTTTATAACTGGAATTAAACAGTATATTGGTTTTTATTTTTTCCACTCAGTATAATTCCATGGAGAATCGTTCAAGTTTGTTTCCTTTTTATTATGAAATAGTATTTTATGGTATGAATGTGCACGCTGTTCACTCATTGAAGGATATCTATCTGGACTAATTTTAGTTTTTGACTATAATAAGTAAAACTGCTATAAATATTTGTGTTCAGGGTTTTTGTTTTTTTAATTTTGTGTGTATTTTTATGGGTTTTGTATGAACATAAATTTTCTTTTTTTTTTTCTGGCAAACCTGGTAAGGACTGCAGTTGTAGCATATGGTTGTTGCATGTTTAGTTTTTAAAGAAACGGACAAACTACTTAATGACATGCCTGTCATTTTACATTTCGACCAACAATTTGTCTATGATTCAGTTTCTTTTTATCTTCACCAGGTATTGTCACTATTTTAAGTTTTAGTGATTCTGATAGATGTATAGTAATATCATGTTCTAGTTTTTACTTGCATTTTCCTAGTGGCTAATGATGAGGAGTCCTGGTGTGGTGCTGAACTGCAAAGTCAGTTTGAACCACAAGGTTGGTGGTTCAAGCTCACCAGCTGCTCCTCGGAAGCCCTCTACAGGGTCACTATAGGTTGTAATTGACTTGATGGCCCTTAATAATAACAACAACAGTGATGTTGCAGACTACTATTGTGGTGCTGTAAGATCAGCACTAGACTGCACATCACAAGGTTAGCAGTTCAAACTCACCAGTCATTCTTTGGAAATCTTATGTGGGGTCGCTATGAATTGGAACTGGTTAGACGACACTTAACAACAACAAATGATGTTGAAAGCAGTCCTGGTGGCTTAGCAGATAGAAAATAGTTGGTGCTGACTAAAAGGTTGGTGGTTCTAACTCGCTCAGCAGCGAGGAAGGAGAAAAACTTGTTAATTTGCTCCTGTAGAGATTTATTTTGGAAAACATTATTCTTTCACATTAAGGTCGCTATGAAAATTAATTCAAGAGCACCTAAAAACAACAACAGTGCTGTTGAACATCTTTTCATGTGTTTCTTTTCCATTTGCATGTTCTCTTTTGTGAAATGTCATTTTATGTCTTTTGTCCATTTTCTCATTGGATTTTTTATTTTAAAAATTGTTTCCAAGAGTTCTTTGTAAATTCTAGATACCAGTCCTTTGTTGGATACAGGGTTTGCTAGTATTTTCTCTAGTTTGTACCTTGTGTTTCCATCCTTTTCATTTGGGCTTTCACAGAGTAACATTTTAAACTTTGATGAGGTCCAATTTATCAGGCTTTCCTTTATGGATCATGTTTTGGGAATAAAGTCTAAGAACTTTTAGCACAGACCTAGATTCCCAAAGGTTTTTCTCCTATTTTTTTTTCCCTTATCCATTTTGTAGTTCTGTTTTGCATTTAAGTCTATGATCCATTTTGAGTTTATTTTTATAGCATGAGGTTTAGCTCGAGGGTCATTGTTTTGTTTGTAGATGTCCGTTTGCTACAGTCCAACGAAAAGGTTTTTCCTCCATTGAATTGCTTTTGTGCCTTTGTCAGAAATCAGTTGAGAATATTTCTGTAGATCTCTTTTCTGGTCCTCTTTTCTATTTTACTGATCTACATGTCTTTCTCTGACAATATCACAGTATCTTGATTACTGTAGCTATATAGTAAGCACCAATATTGGATAGAATAATTCCTCCCAATTTAACTATTATAAATCTGTGCCTCTCCAAATAGATTATAAAATAAATTTGTCTATGTACAAAACTCCTAGCAGGGATTTTTATAAATAGTACATTAATTTGAAGCGGATTGACATCATTACCCTGAGTGTTGAAATCCATGAACACAGTATGGCCCTCCATTTATTTAGATTTCCTTCATTAGCATTTTGTGATTTTTCAATATATGGTACCAGTGTATGTTTTGATTAGTGTATACTTAAATATTTAATTTTCTTTGAAATGATTGTAAATGGTATCATGCTTTTTAATGGAGCCCTGGTGGTGCAGTGGTTAAAGAGTTTAGCTACTAACTGAAAGGTTGGGCATTGAAACCCACCAGACATTCTGGAAAAGGGATGTGACAGTCTACTTCTGTCAAGATTTGCATCCTTGGAATCTCTATGGGGCAGTTCTACTTTGCATAGAGTTACTTTGAGTCAGAGTTGACTCTCCAGCAATGGGCTGTGCTTTTCCTTTCAGTTTCTGCATGTGTTTTGTTAGTACTGGTGTGTATTCTTAGGAGTCCTGGTGTGGAGCTGTGGGTTAATGCGCCAAACTACAAAGCCATTTGGACTGTAAGGTCGGCAGTTCAAGCTCACCAGCTGCTCCTTGGAAACCCTATACAGGGTCGCTATGGGTTGCAACCGACTTAACAACAACAACATTGTTAGTACAATGCATTCGAGTTAACATGTGAACCACACTTATGACTTGTTTGTTTTGTACACTTCTCATTAGTAAAGGAGTCTTGGTGGTACAGTGGTTAAGTGTTTGCGTGCTAGTGGAGAGGTCAGTGGTTTGAATTCACTAGCCACTCTGCATTAGAAAGATGTGGCAGTCTGCTTCTGTAAAAAACCCTATAGGACGCTTCTACTCTGTCCTGTGGGTTCGCTGTGAGTCAGAATGGACTTGCTGGCAATGGGTTTGGTTTCTTACTCTTAGAAATATGTACTACATACAATGTTGCACAGCATCTAATTTGTTGATAGTATCATTCTCAGAAGATTGAAGTTGTCAAGGACTTCATTCTTCTTGGATCAACTATCAACACTTATGGTAGAAGCAGTCAACAAATCAAAGGACATATTGCATTAGGCTAATCTGCTGCACAAGACCCTTTTTAAAGTGTTGAAGAGTAAAGATGTCAGTTTGAGGACTAAGGTGCGCCTGACCCAAGCCATGGTATTTTCAATAACCTCATATGCATGTGAAAGCTGGACAGTGAATAAGGAAGACCGTGGAAGAATGGATGCTTTTGAGTTATGGTATTGGAGGAGAATATTGAAAGTGCCGTGGGCTGCCAAAAGAACCAACATTTCTGTGTTGGAAGAAGTGCAGCCAGAGTGCTCCTTGGAGGCCAGGATGCCCAGACTTCTGTCTCTTATACTTTGGACATATTGTTAGGAGGGACTAGTCACTGGAGAAGGATATCATGTTTGGTAAGGTGGAGGGTCAGAGAAAAAGAGGAAGACCCCCAATGAGGTGGACTGGCAAAGTGGCAGCATCAGTGGGTTCAAGCGTGGCAACAATAGTGAGGTTTGCCCAGGACTGGGTAGTGTTTCATTCTGCTGTGCATAAGGTTGCTGTGAGTCAGTGCCGACTCAATGGCACCTAACAACAACAAATCATTCTTAGGTGTTCACTTACAGATGTTCACACTGTCTGTGGCCTGGTCTACAATGAAGTTGGTGTTGGTGTTAGGAGTCATGATGGATAGAAAGTTGGGCAATGTTCATCTCTAACAATCTAGGCCAGTTGAACTGTACACACACACCTGTTGGTGTTTCAACTCTGACTTCATTGTTGATACTGATACTGACTTCATTGAAGATCATGCCTGTAGTGTGATATCTTATTCAGCATTTAGTCACTAAGAAGCATTAAGTCATTTGAAGCTTGGTTGTTCAAATTTCTCCAGCTGTAACTCCTGTACTGCTTATACCTCCAACATGTCTAGCAAAAGAAGTCATGCCACTGAATTTTTAAACCAGATAAGAAAGAGAGGGAGTCTCTAGACCCAAAATTGAATATGAAAATCATTAAGGCCTATGATAATGGAAAGAAATCTGCAAAATAGCATGTGAGGAAGAATTATCTCATTCAATCTTTTTTTTTTTTTTAAAGTTTTTATTGTGAATTGAGTGATAGTTTACATTGGAAAAATCAGTTTTACACTCATCCTGTCATATTTCATTTCATTGTAATGATTACAATCCCTTCCATGTATCATCATTCAACAATATTTGCTTCTATTCCCTCTGTTTTGTTTTTTTGTATGTCCACCAAAATACTCAGGAATATACAATCATTCAAACAACCACAGGGTACACCTTGCAAGCCTGCCCCCCAGCCGCCAGCACACAGCCTCTCTCCCTCCAGGAGTCTAGAGTCCCCAGTTGCTCCATCTCTCCACATCATTGCCACTGTCTCCATTCATTCATTCATTTTGACAATTGATAAGAATAAAATTTAGGAGGCAGTTAATGGCGTGATTTTAAATAAAAAAAATTAACAAAGAAGAGGCAAGAATCAATCCATGAAGTGGAGAGGCTGTTGATTATTTAGATAGAAGACTAAATCCAGAATGTGATTCCTCTGAGTTTACTGAAAATTCAAATGAAATAACAAAGCCTTTTTGAAAACCTCAAGGAACACCAAGGAGAAGCCTACTGTGAGTGCTTTAATGCCAGCAAGGGCTGGCTTCATCACTTTATACACGGATTTGGGTTATATAACATGTATAGAACTGGAGAAGGTGGCACTGCGAATGTGGAACAGCTCGTAGATCACAAAGAAGGGGAATTGACAGGTCATGACTTAGTGGATTTTGAAGAGGAAAGAAATGCAGAAGAACAAAGAAATAATGAAGAAATTGTCAAGAAGAGGAAGGAGAAAAATTGTACAAAATTTTTTTTTTAACATGAAAGGATTAGTTGAAGTTTTTCTAAACTAAATTTGAGGCTTAAGTTTCTTGAAGACATGGAGCCAAACTCAGGAAGTAATATGATGTTACTGCAAAGTATATGAAGGAAAAAAAAGAAAAGAACCATACAGAACTCTTAACAGATTTTCTGACACACAAGTGGAGTTATTACCTCAGCTGACAAATGCCAGCGTCATTCAACTCTTTGGAGTAAATTATTATGATTTGTGGATGTATGTATTTATGTAAGCATTAAACATAACATAGATAAGTTTATCGGTAATGTTTCTAACTCCCAGAGACACATAAAGATTGGATATATAAAGATACTGATAATAAAAAGCAATACTAACGAAAACTTTAAAATAAAAAAAAAGTATTCTACTGTGTCATAACTGACTTACATCAGAGCTGTCAGAGTAGAGCCCTGTTGTTAAGTTTGGGACCACTGGTATATAGAAATGTGATTGATATGTTTGCATGTTGATCTTGTATTTTTTCTAACCTCTTTATTTCTAGATGTTTCTTTTGGATTTAGAAAATTTGTTTTCTACATAGACAATCATGTCATTCACAAATAGTTGTTGTTAAATGCCATCGAATTGGTTCCGACTTACAGCAACCTTATGCCCAGGGGAACGAAACACTGCCCAGTTCTGTGCCTTCCTCACAATAGTTATGATGTTTGAGACCATTTTACTGCCAGTATGTCAATCGGTTTTGCTGGGGACCTTCCTCTTTTTTTCACTGACCCTCCACTTTTCCGAGCATGGTATCCTTCTCCACGGACTGATCCCTCCTAACATGTCCAAAGTAGGAGAGACGAATTCTTACCATACTTGGCTTCTGTACTTCTTCCAAGACAGATTTGTTTGTTTTTCTAACAGTCCATGGTACTTTCAATATTCTCTGCCAACATCATAATTCAAATGCACTGATTCTTCTTCACTCTTACTTATTTATTGTCCAACTTTCACAAACATATGAAATGATTGAAAATATCATGACTGAGGTTGGGCGCACCTTAGTTCTCAAACTGACATCTTTGCTCTTTACCACTGTTCAAGAGGTCTTTTGCAGCACATTTACACAATGCAGATGAAAGTCCTGAAAACGTAACTCCATCCACATCATTAAGGTCAGCTCTCCTTTGAGGAGGTAGTCCTTCCCCAGTCGTATTTTTTTACGAGTACCTTCCAACCTCATCTTCTGACACTGTATCTGACAATGTTCCACTGCTACTCATAAGGTTTGCAGTGGCTAACTATTCAGAAGTGATCTGCCTCTGCTTCTTCCTAGTCTTAGTCTGGAAACTGACCACCATGGGTGACCCAGCTGATATTTAAAATACTAGTGGCACAGCTTCCAGGATCACATTAATGCACAAACCACCACAGTATGACAAACTGACAGACAAATAGTGGAGAAAATAGGGTAATGTGAAAAAAGAGAAAAAAATAGGGTAATGTAATATGAAAATAGAGAAAGTTTGTATAACTTTTGTTGAGCAAAGCTATGTGCCAAGCAGTATATTCAATACTTTAGATTCTTTATCCCAATTAATCCTGAAAACCATCCTATGAAGTACTTTTCTTCCTCAGAAGGATTGTTTCTTAGTTTTTAAAGTTTTGTTTTTCATATTCCCTATGATAAACACTGGATTGCGAATCACAAGATCAGCGGTTTGAGCCCACCACTGCTCTATGGGAAAAAGATGAGGCTTTCTCCTCCCGTAAAGATTTACAGCCTCAGAAACTCTATACAGGGTCGCTATGAGTTGGAACTGATTCCATGGCACACCATTATATCATTTTGAAGTAAAATAAAATCTACGTATCTTCTGAGTTAGGATAATTGTGTTGTTTACCAATAAACACAAATAAGTACATATTTTCTTAGAGACAGTGAAACTGAGGAGCTGATGAGTTTGTTCTATTGAGCTCCTACTGCATACAGTGCACTTAGCTGCTTTGGTTAACTGAATCTTGCAGAAAGAGCAAACCAATAAAAGAGGTCAGGAAAATAAGGGGCTTCAAAAAGCTCATAGAAAAATGGAATGAAAAGATAAGGGGATTTTCCCATGAACTTTCGAATCCCCCCTGTATAGGTTCTGACTCTGAAAAAGAGCTGTTAAAATAAATCATGTGCAATTTACAGGGTAGTGTTGAAGGACCAGACATCATTATAGCTGAAAATGAAATCCTCTCAGCCAAGCCATAATAGCAGCAGCAGGAGCTGCAGCCGCGGTGGCGGCAGGTAACACCACAGCTGCCTGGCCACAGTGCCTCTGCAGAGTGGGTAGAGCAGAAAATGATTCCGCGGCACTGGGTGAATGGGGAAGAACTCATTCTGGCCCTGGCCAAGTGGTTGCACAGGTTGTGGGTGTCGCTTTAAACAAATGAAGACCTGCTTGCCGGAGGAGGAGCAGCTTCCTAAGGATCAGGTGCGTGTCTGAGGGAATGAGCTCATCCTTTAAACCAGACCTGCCCTAGACGCTGAGTGAATGTTTTCCTAATCGCAAGCCCTACAGAGCTGGGAGAAGCAGGAAATGGTGAAGCTTCATGCCCTTTGTGAGTAGCAAAATAATCGAAGTTTTGTTGGGGTTCTTTTGAAACACTGGCTGTGATTATCAGGTTGAAGGTGACATATATGCGCGCTCATTTTCTCTCACTTGAGAACTGTGGTAAAATGTGTGGTGTGTTGAGGGGAAGATTGCCCATAAACTTTGGTGAGCTAAGCTTTATTTTGGTGGTTCTTTTGGAGGAGACTTCATGAGTGCCTAATTTTTTCCCCCCTGCAGCATCTCGATGGATCTAATTACTTTAGAAAGTAAAACTCCTGGGGATTCTTTTTTCATTTCCAAGCATCTTTATGGCTTTTGGTGAACTCTGGTTGATGCAACTTTTCCCATTTTTGAAGTTCACTGTGCCTAACTCCAGAACATATATGTACGATCCTATTTTGTTTTGCTTTAATTTGCCTAAACTTTCCTTTTCTCATTAAGATTCTTTTAAAATTCTTTAAAATTTAAAAATTAGCTTAGAAAAAAAGCATATGTTATAATTTTTTCAGCTATACTTTTTTATTTAGCAATAATTATATAGTAACAGAATTTTAAGAAATATGTAACAGGGATCTAGTATATGTTTTACTCAGTTTACCTTCAGTGGAAACATACTGCAAAACTGAAGTACAGTGTCACAGCTGAACATTCCCATCACACAAGGAGCCCTCCCTGTTACCTTTTAGGGCCACACCCACTTACTTTTACCCAACCACCAATCAGAAGCCCATTTTTAGCAGAGAAATTTTATATGTAATCCTGAAAAGTTTTGTATTGAGAGATCCATGTGGTTTTATGAAAAAGGACCGCAGACGGCATTTGTTTCATTGTAGATCTTTGACCTTGGGCAAATAATGTTGATTTCTCTTTGCTTCTCTGTTTGTTTGCTTATAAAAATGGTATAATTATATATCAATTTCTATTAGCCTATTTTATAGATTGTGGAGAAATTGTAAAGTTCTTTGAAATATAAGGAAGCACGATATAGATTATTTTTAGTAGTTCTTAAACTAGCAAATATGCAGCAAATTTTTAAGTGGCAATTGTAGCCCAGGATGGTAGGAGTGAACATTTTGAATGAATTTAAAAGTCTTGATGTTCAATTTAATTACATGTCAGGATGTTGAATTAATTGACTGAAGATCTCAGAGCCATTGTTGTTAATCTCTGAGAAACCATAAAGACCAGAGATAAACAAATGTCCTGATATCCCAAAAAGGAAAAAAAAAAGTATTCAGAAAGCCACACTTCTGTAAAAGTGACATTAAGTCCTGGTAAAATTCAATTACATGTGATCAAACAGATGATATAAAGTATTAAGAAAAAAAAATTGAGAGCTACTATGGGTTGATGAATCATAACAAATTTATATTTCTCTTTTCAGATTTTATTCTCTTTAGGTTTCTGAGGTTGATAAATAAGGGGGATTGTTATAGATTTTGTGAGTCATAGTCCCATCCGTTTCATGGCCTTTCATGATATATCTGTGGTTGATATGGAGTAAAATATAGCTTGGTTGATTGCTTACGTGAATAAATGAATCATTACATCCACTTAGTGTCTTGATTTCACTTGAGACAAAAGTCTGTGGCAATTATCTTTGGATCCTGGGTAGAGTGAAAAATTTAAAAAGCATGTTAGTCAGATACGTAAGTATTGCACAAACCTGCAGAGATAGTTTATTTGGCATGTATGAATAAACCAGCAACACTAGTGAAGTACACACTCCTTAGAATAATCCACTCTTTGAGATCAGAAGGGCAGCATTTACCCAAGGAAGAAGTTCAGAAAGGTTAGGAAAGAAGGAGGAATGGATTTAGGAAACTCAGGGAGCATGTGGGATAAGTGATGTCACTTATGTCATGTTGAGTGGATTGCAGTCAATGAGATGAAACAAAATGTGTATGAATGTTGAATGTGAAACTGATGATCTGCTCTGTAAACCTTCATCCAATGAACAATAAAATGTTTAAAAAAATTATATCCATAGGATGGCATTGGTTTTTAGCCCAAACTAAAATTAAATTGAAGAAGAATGCAGTCTCTGTTTATTGCTCAAGAACAGAATGAGGAAGAACTGGTTGGACATCAGTTAATGAGAAACTCTGGGAATTAATCGTAAATGTAGAGAGAGATGCCTATGCAATGTGGCTGCTGAAAACAATCTTCAGCTATATTACCAGGAGTTTACCCAGGTTACAAAAGTATTGGTCTCAATATATCCTTTGAACTACGTTGGAGTGCATCTGGAGTATTGGTTTATTTTATAGTCTGAACATTTTATTGTGCCTTAGGTAACAGTTTGTACTAGTTTTCAAATCAATAATTTATACACAGATTGTCCTGTAAATTGGTTGCAATTCCTGCAGTATGTCAGCCCTCTCCCTGTTTCCTCCTTGGGTTCCCTGTTTCCATTCCTCCAGTTTCCATATCCCTCTCGGTCCTCTCATATTTGTTTTTGTTTTTTTGCAGTACTGCTCCTTTGATCTCATATAGTTGATTGTTCTAAGGAGCACATTCTTCAGGGGTGTTACTGTTTATTTTATAAGTCTATTATTGGGCTGAAAGGTGTGGTCTCTGGGAGTGTCTTCAGTTTCAAGTTAGAAGGTGGTCTTTGGGCAGTAGTGTGGGAGTGTAGGAGTTCCTCCATTCTCTTTCGGACCATTAAGTCTGATATATATATATTTTTTTTAATAAAAAACTTGAATTGCATCCCACATTTTTTACCCCCTTCTAACTGGGACCTTCTATTGTGATCCCTGCCAAAGTGGTCTGTAGTAGAGCCAAGCACCATCTAGTTCTTCTGGTCTCAGCTTAGAGGAGGCTGTGGTTCATGGGGACGTAATCGCTTCCTTAAGTCTGATTTTCTTTATTCTTCTGTGCTCTTGGTGGGAAGAGACGGATAGTTGAGTCCTTTTTTTTTTTTTTAATTGTCTCATACATTCTTATTTAATTAATTCAAATATCTCTTGAATAGCTAGGGAGATAAAAAGTTTATAAAACGTGGTTTAAAAAAAAAAGCGAGGTAAATACACAAGTAGTAGAGATCCACTGAATCAGAGCAGTTAAAGTGATTTCAAAATCAAGAGTAAGATTTCTACCAGTCTGCAAGGGGGCATGGGTGGGCACAAATTAGAAAAGGGTACTGAGACGAAAATTGAAGACATCAGCCTGGATTGTTGGTGATACTCAATACTTGACTCCCCTTTCCTCATCTTAGGGCTTAACCCCAGAAGTGCCCAGGACTGTTCAGTGTTCCTTTTTATATTTGGATTGCTGTTTTGCACTAATGTCTTCTATAGAACTAGGTCCTTTGGTTGTTTTAGGAGGTACATTTTTGGCTGAAGTATCCCATAACGATTTCTTCCCTGGAACTTTTCTTTCAGTATCTTCATTATCAGAATCATCAGAGTCATCATCATCTCCTTCAGCAGCAAGTTTTACTTTTTTCTGTGGAAACTTGCTCCCATTTGCAGGGGTAGATCACTTTCCTGATGTACTTAAGAGCTTCACATCTTCCTCTTCATCATCTGACTCTGCATCTTCTTCCAGAGGTACTAAGTGCTGTCCACTAATATGTGCGGTCTCTGAGCCACTTCAAATGTAAAACCTCAGGTGGTGTGGTTTCAAAGCCCCCAAGGGAGACCGTTGGCTGTACATTTTCAAAGTTGCCAGTGTTACTTTAATTGGAATGCCTTCCATAATTCATTGCCTCTGCTTCAATGATGTGCAGTTCATCCTTTGCACCAGCCTCTAAACTGACCATCTTAAAGATAACTGGTATTCATATTCATCATTATCCACCTTCAAGTAATCATCTTTGTTACCTTTAGTTCACAAGCAAAAAGACAGTTTTATGACCTCAGGGAGCTCATGTCCATATCCATCAAATCTGTGGGGTGGTGGCATGCACTTAGGTGGGAGAGAAGTAGGATGGAGCTAGACCACTACTGTTGCTGCAAGCAGCCATACAGGACAGAGGCACACCAGGGCCAATAGCTGCTTCTTAGATTGCTGCTCGCTAGCTTTTTTTTTTTTTAACTTCCAACATAATGGGTTTATATTTAATATAGCATTTCTCATCATGGGAGTGTTAATCAGTTAATCTGTGTAAAGGTTTTCTTTTCTTTTTATTTTGTAAAAACAATATCTCTTCTCTCCATTTCAATATTCTAGATAAAGTTTTATAACATCAAATTCTTTCCCCATTTCAATATTAGATACATTTAATACATTTTTCAAAACTTACTTTTTCCCAAAGAAATAAAGGTTTCCATTTTGATTCACCACACTTGATACATAACTACAATATTAATTTGTACATAGCAGTGCACAATTCAATAAACGATGGAGAAAGACTTCTCAGTGATTTTGGAGGCAGCAAGAGCTCTGGTAGCATAGTGGTTACGAATCGGGCTGCGAACTTCAAGGTCAGCAGTTTGAAACTACCAGCTGTTCCGCGGGAGAAAGATGAAGCGTTCTGCTCCCGTAAAGATTTACAGCCTCGGAAACCCTGTATTAGGGTCACTATGAGTCGGAATCGACTCCACAGCACATAACAACAACAACAACAACAACAACAACAAGTATAACCAAACAATGGTGATTTCCCAAGATGCTGCATAAGGGATTCCTGCTTCCTACAGCCTGAGCTCCAAGAGTTCTAAAGCCAATTTCAGTCATCTGGTTGCTTTCACTTTCTTTCTAATCATCAAATACAAACTATTGTTTTGACTTCCCAGTACATTTTTAAAACAAAAAGAGCATTTCCCCTCTTTTGACATATATTAATGTGTTCCCATTTAGAGGGAAACATCTAAAAGGTGAAATGACTCTCTATTACAATTTGTTTCTTGGGAACTTTCAGACATCAAAACTCAGTTTTAACTGCAATAGTAAAAAGGGTTTCAGGGTGAGGTCTAATTCAGGAGGGTCTTCAGAGTCACATTTGTCCATTTCTCTTTTGTGCATAAACCCCTAAACAGGCACAAACCCCTAAACAGACACTAAGAACCACACCTAACAAGAGAGCAATTGCATCTCCTGCTTCAATAACAGGCAGCATCAAAAACCATGAAATCAGGACTAACAGCAACTGTGTTGAAACTGAAGTCATAATGCTGGATTCTTGAGGTGAATGGATCTTGAGGGCTGATGGTCCCCAAATAAAAGAGGTGTATATAGAGGTCTATCTGATTTTAAAATTCTCCATTGTTGGAGTTCCAGACACTGAGGTTAAGAGGTTCTACGCGACACCTCCTTCCATGAAGCAGCCATTACAGGAATGGCCTCACAGACTTTTATTTTCCCTTGCAGCTATGGTACCTACTACAGTTTATTTATTTTTTATGTTTTATTGTGAATTATGTGATAGTTTACATGGGAGAACATTAGTTTTACATTCATCCTATCATATATAGTTTCATTGCCATGGTTACAATCCCCTCCATGCATCATCAACCAACCAAAGGGTATACCTTGCAGCCCTGCCCCCACCCTCCCAAGTCGTCTGCACACAGCCCCCTCCCTCTCTGTGTCTAAAGTCCCCAGCTGCTCCATCTCTCCACGTCTTGGTCTCTGCCTCCATCTCTGGCATCACTGCTTCTCTGGGTAGGGTCCCGCTCTCAGCTCTTCTCCATTGATGGTCCCAGGGACTTCCGCTCCTAGACTGCAAAGTTAATCACTCCTCTCCTTGCTATAAAACGTCTACCTTTACATTTCCAACCCTCACAATCAGTCCTGATAACAATTATTCACTATTGTATAGCAAGGGACCTATCTGCATTTCCTTTCATCAGCCCCGCCCAGACAGATTGGGTACTATTCAGTGGAGATTCTGTCTTCCTCCACGCCCTCTGGATCTAGGATCCTTCTCACAAGCTTTTAAGACCCTGGGAGCTACTCATCAGACTGGAACATTATCTTTATGAACTGTGTTTTGCCAGTTGATCCAAATGTCCCTTGAGACCATGATCCTAAGCCTTAAAGTAAAAATTCAGTCCTAATATCCAAGTAGTTTCTGTTACTGTGCGCCCTATGTTTTTTATTATATATACAACTATACCTGCAGCATTTATAAATATGTATGTAGAAATATTCACAACCATACTTATATTTGTGCACAGGTGTACTTCCTGTACAACCTCTCTCTTGTGTTTGTCATACATATTTACCTATGTAACTACTCACAAATTACTGTTTGTTATTGTTGTTGCAGGATTGTATATGTTACAGCATTTACCATGTTACTGTTGTTAGGTGCCGTTGAGTTGATTCTGACTCATAGAGACCCTAGCACGACAGAATGAAACACTGCCCTGCCCTGCGTCATCCTCAAAATCATTATGCTTGAGCCCATTGTTACTGCTCCTGTTCCAATCCGTCTCATTGTGGGCCTTCCTTTTTTTCATGGACCCTCCACTTTACCAACATGATGTCCTTCTTTGGGACTGGTTCCTCCTGAAAACGTGTCTGAGTATGAGAGACAAAGTCTCGCCATCGGGACTTCCAGGGGGCATTCTGGCTGTACTTTCTTTCAAGACATTTTTGTTTGGTCTTCTGGCAATCTATGGCACTTTTAATATTCTTCTCCAACACCATAACTCAAATGCATCAGTTCTTCTACAGTCTTCCTTATTTATTGTCCATTTTTCACATGCATATTGTTGTTGTTGTATATTAGGCTATTGGAAATACCATGGTTTGGGGTTAGGTGCACCTTAGTCATCAAACTGATATCTTTGTTCTTCAGCACTTTAAAAAGAGATCTTGTGCAGCAGATTTGCCGAATGCAATTCATCATTTGATTTCTTCATTTCTGCTTCAATGAGTGTTGGTAGTGAATCCAAACAAAATAAAGTCTTTGACCTCAATCATTTCTCCATTTATAATGATGTTGTTTATTAGTCCAGTGGTGAGGATTTTTGTTTTCTTTACATTGTAGTGCAGTTGACTCATTCTGAAGGCTGTGGTCTTTGATTGTCATCAGCATAAGTATTTCAGCCCTCTTCACTTTCAGCAAGCAAGGTTATATCATCTTCATATCACAGGTTGTTAATGTTCTTCCTCCAACTCTGATGTCAGGTTCTTAGTCATAAAATAATACAGCTTTTTGGATTTTTTGCTCAGCATACAGATTGAATAAGTATGATAAAAGAATATAACCCTGGCACACACCTTTCCTGATTTTAAATCATTCAATGTCCCTTTGTTCTGCTCGAACAACTGCCTCTTGGTCTTTGTACAGATTCCTCATGAGCATAATTAAGTGTTCTGGAATACTCAATTGTTCACGTTATCCACAGCTTGTCATGATCCACACAGTCAAAAGTCTTTGCATAGTCAATAAAGCAAAGGTAAACATTTTTCTAGTATTCACTGCTTTCATCCAAGACCTGTCTGATGTCAGCATGATATCCTTCATTCCATATCCTTGTCTGAATCCAAAATTAGTTGGCCAGGTAGCTGTCTTGCAAATTTCTTGGCATAGATGAGTGAGTATCTCCAGTGCTGCCTTAGTTTGTTGAAGGATTTCAATTTGTATTCAATCAATTCCTGGAGTCATGTTCTTTGCCAATCAATGCCTTCAGAGTGCACCTTGAACTTCTTCCTTCAATATCATTGGTTTTTGTTCATGGCCTACCTCTTGAAATGGTTGAACATTGACTATTGCTTTTAGATATAGTAACTCTGTGTATTCTTTCCATCGTCTTTTGATGCTTTCTCCATCATTCAATGTTTTGCCCATGTGGTGGTGGTAGTGGTTATGTACTGTGGTTATGTGCCAACTTATAGTGACTCTGTACAGAGTTTCTGAAACTGTTAATGTTTATGGGAGCAGAAAGTCTCATCTTTTTCCCACGGAACAGCTGGCAGTTTTGAACTGCTGATTCTGAGGTTAGCAGCTTGATTCGTAACCATTACGTTACCAGAGCTCCTTATTTTGCCCATTGTTGTTAAGTGCCGTCGAGTAGGTTCTGACCCATGGTGACCCTGTAAAGGGTTGCCAAGGAGCAGCAGGTGAGCTTGAACTGCCAACCTTGCAGTTCAGATGACTTTGCAGTCTGGCATATTAACCCACAGCGCCATACCAGGCCCCTATTTTGCCCATGGTGGTGGTGGTTACATGCCGTGGAGTTGGTTCTGACTCATAGCAACCTTGTACAGGGTTTCCGAGGCTGTAAATCTTTACAGGAGCAGAAAGCCTCATCTTTCTCCTATGGAACAGCTGGAATTTTTGAACTACTGACCTTGCGGTTTGCAGCCCAATTTGTAACCGCTACACTACCAGTATTGCAAGTCGAGGCTTTCCTTTTTTCTTAGATTCTTTGAGCTTGAGAAATGCTGAACATGTTCTTCCCTTTTGGTTTTCTAACTCCAGGTCTTTGCACATTTCGTTCTAATACATTTGCCCTTTGTAATGTTCTTTTTAGCTATTTTACTTCCTCATTTCTTCCATTTGCTTTAGCATCTCTATGCTGGAAAGCAAGTTTCAGAGTCTCTTAGGTCATCCATTTTGGACTTTTCCTCCTTTCTTGTCTTCTTAATGGCATAGTTTACCATTGTTATCTTCTTCAGTTCAAGTTCAGATCAACTAGTCATCCAAGCTGGTCAAATGGGTAGTAGCTACAAGTTTGGGAATTCATGCATACTTCCCTGCACTTCTGACTAGCTGGCTACTTCCCTGTCAGCCCTAACTCCAGGGACTAGGTCAGAGCTCATGGGCTCAGGAGTTCACGCATCTTCCTAAACTTCAGACCAGTTAGCCCTTCTTCTTCTCTCTCATCTCAAGGTCAACAGGTGTCAAGGGAACATGGTCAGACTCAGCCCAAGTCTTCACTGCTACATTTCCCCCACTTTCACTCACAAGTAGACGTAGGTGGTCACCAGTGATCATATTAGACTTCTCATGGGTTCCCTTTAAGTTTCAGTCCTAGAAGGGAGTTTTCCCTGATGGACTGACTTCTTGCTTTGATGCCGACAAAGCAAACAGTTTGTTGGAAATTCAAACAGTTCAACAGTCCACTTTTTTCCTGCAGGTCTTTCTTTCAACGTGAGTCTTCAGTTCTCTTAGCAGTTCTGGGTTGGTCTGCATGTCTTTTCAAATGGGCTTTACCCAACTCAGAAGGTTCTGGGTGGGGCCTAGGACCCCTGGTGAATTTTGAGGTAAGTCTCAGCTATTGTACTTCATCTATAAATATTCCAGATCAAGAATTACTATAATTTAGTCTTCTATTGATTGACGTTTCTGTCACCAAGGTAGAAACAGTGCTGGAGATTGCATGATAGAATTTTGCAAGAACAATGACTTCTTCATTACAAATACTTTTTTAAAACTACGAAAGAAGACACATGGACCTCATCAAATAAACTACACAGAAATCAAATTGACTACAAGGAGATGGTGGAAAGCTCTGTATCATGAGCCAAAACAAGGCCCGGGGTAAACTGTGGGTGGAACAGATCATCAATTGCTCATATGCAAGTTCAGGCTGAAGCTGAAGAAAATTAAGACAAGTCTTTGAGGGCCAATATATGACCTTGAGCATATCCCACTTGAATTTAGAGATCCTCTCAAGAACAGATTTTATGAATTAGGTACTAATGACCAAAGAAGAGTTGTGGGATGACATCAAGAAATTCATACAGGAAGAAAGTATAAAGTCATTAAGACGACAAGAAAAAAGGAAAAGCCCAAAATGGATGTCAGAAGAGACTTTGAAAATTGCTCTCCAGCATAGATCTGCTAAAGCAAATGGAAGAAATGAGGAGGTAGAAGAGCTGAATAGAAAATTTCAAAGGGCAGTTCAAGAAGACAAGTTAAATATTAGAATGAAATGTACAAAGACCTGGAGTTAGAAAACCAAAAGGGAGGAACATGCTCAGCATTTCTCAAGCTGAGGGAAACTGAAGAAAAAAATTCAAGCCTCAACTTTAATATTGAATGATGCAGAAAGCATCAAAAGAAGATGAAAGCAATATATAGAGTCACTATACAAAAAAGAAGTGGCTGATGTTCAACTATTGCAAGAGGTAGCATATGACCAAGATCTAGTGGTACTTAAGGAAGATATCCAGGGTACACTGAAGGCATAATCAAAGAACAAGGCTCTGGGAATTGATGGAATACAAATTGTAATCTTTCAACCCACTGATGCAGCACTGGAGGCACTCATTCATCAATTCTAAGAAATTTGGAAGACAGCTACCTGGCAAACTGAATGTAAGAGATCCATATTTGTACTCATTCCAAAAGAGGTACTCCTACAGAAATTATTGGACAGTATCATTAATATCCCAGGTTGTTAATGAGTCTTCCACCAATCCTGATACCACGTTTTTCTTCATAGAACCCAGCTTCTCGCATTATTTGCTCAGCATACAAATT
>NW_006408538.1:18269352-18287638 GCF_000296735.1 Chrysochloris asiatica | reverse complement strand
CATCGAGTCGGTTCCGACCCATAGCGACCCTGTATAGGGTTTCCGAGGGTGTAAATCTTTACGGGAGTAGAAAGCCTCATCTTTCTCCCGCGGTGCAGCTGGTAGTTTCGAACCGCTGACCTTAAGGTTCGCAGCCCGATTCGTAACCACTACGCTACCAGAGCTCCTTACTGACATCAAATAGATCTTGGCTGAAAGCAGAGACTATTAGAAAGATTTTTATCTGTGCTGTATTGGCTACACAAAGGCTTTCAATTGTGTGGATCATGACAAGCTGTAGATGACATGGCGGAGACCGAGTATTCTGTAATACTTAATTGTGCTCATGAGAAACCTTTATGTAGACCAAGAGGCTATTGTTTGAACAGAACAAGGGAACACTGAATGGTTTAAAATTAGGATAAGTGTGCACCAGGGTTGTATTCTTATACCATATTTATTTAGTCTGTATGCTGAGAAAATAATTCAAGTTGTTGTCGTTGTTAGGTGTCATTGAGTCAGTACCGACTCAAAGCGATCCTATGCATAACAGAATGAAACACTGCCAGGTCCTGGGCCAACCTTACAATTGCTGCTCTTCTTGAGCCCATTCTTGCCACCACTGTGCCAATTCATCTTGTTGGGGGTCTTCCTTTTTACCACTCACCCTCCACTTTACCAAACATGATATCCTTCTCCAGTGACTGATCCTTCCTGATAATATGTCTCAAATATGAGAGACGAAGTTTGGCTATCCTGGTTTCCAAGGAGCATTTTGACTGTACTTCCTCCAACACAGATCTGTTTCTTCTTTGGACAGTCAATAATTATTGGCAGTCCAGTAATTCGAGAAGATGGAATATATGAAGGAAAATATGGCATCAGGATTGGAGGAAGACTCATTAACAGCTTGCAATATGCAGATGATTCAACCTTACTTGCTGCAAGTGAAGAAGATGTAAAATACTGTTGAAGATCAAAGACCACAGCCTTCAGTATGGATTGTATCTCAATGTAAACAAAACAAAAGTTCTCACCACTGGACCAATAAATAACATCAAGATTAATGGAAAAAAGATTGAAGTTGCTAAAGACTTCTTTTTGCCGGGATCAACCATCAACACTCTTGGAAGCAGCAACCAAGAAATCAAAGCAAAGGATGTATTGCATTAGGCAAATCTGCTATGCAACACTTCTTTAAAGTGTTCAAGAGCAGGAATATCAATTTGATGACTGCAGTGCACCTGACCCAAGCCACTGGTATCTTCAGTAGTGTCGCGTATGCATATGAAAGTTGGACAGTGAATAAGGAAGACAGAAAGAATTAATGCATTTGAGTTACGGTGTTAGAAGAGAATATTGAAAGTACCATGAGCTGCCAAAAGAACAAACCAATCTGTATTGGAAGAAGTATAGTCAGAATGCTCCTTGGAAGCCTGGATGGCCAGACTTCATCTCTCATACTTTGGACATATTGTCAGGAGGGACTAGTCCCTGGGAAAATCATCATGCTTGGTAAGTGGAGGGTCAGTGAGAAAGAGGAAGACCTCCAAAGAGATAAATTGGTACAAGTGTCAGAACCAGTGGTCTCAATCTTAATAATGATTGTAAGTTTGGTATAGAACTCGGCAGTGTTTCATTGTTTTGTGCATAAGGTCACAATTAGTTGGTGCCAACTCTATGGCACCTGATGACAACAGTTGATTGACACTCTGATTTAAAAAAAATCTCCATTTTTTTCTCTATTACAAACAGGATAACTATAAATGCCCTTGTACATTTATGTTTGAAACTTCAATAATGTTATCTGTACAGTAAATTTCTAGAACTTGAATTGCTAAAAGAAAGAGTTGGTATAAGTGTTCAAAATGTGAAGTTCTTTCTAATTTATAAGTCTAACCAAGATTGAGAATACCCCTTTCTCCTGGCACTATAGGATAAACTTTGGACTACAAGGTAGGTTTGAACTGCAAGGATGGCAGTTCAAATTCATCAGCTGCTCTTCAGAAACCCTATATAGGATTACTATGAATCAGAACCAACTTCATGGCACTTAACAAAACACCCTTACCTGGAGTCCTGGTGTGGTGCTGTAGGATAAGCGCTGGATCCCAAGGTCGATTTGAACCAACAGGTGATAGTTCAAGCCCTCCAGTCATTCTTCAGAAGCTCTATGCAGGGTCAGTATGAGTTGGAACTGACTTGAAGGTACTCAACAACATCATCCTCACCTATGCTGATTTTATCCAAACTAATTTTTTGGGCAATCTGAAGGCTGAAAATAGTATTTAATTTTCTTTTGTATTTCCTTAATTATGTATGAGATAAGGATCTTTTTCACTGGTCATCTTTTTTTCTCTCTATGAAGTGCCCACTTAAATTCTTTGTTTAAGAGAAACCCAGATCAAACCACTGCTGTGGAGTCAATTCTGACTCATAGAGATCCTGTAAATCTTTATGGGAACCAAATGCTCAATGTTTTCTTTTAGAGATGCTGGTGGGTTTGCATCACTGACTTTATGGTTAGCATTCTGCTGCTTATCCTAGAGTGCCACCAGAATGCTTTTGTTCTAGAAAATAAAAGATATTGGCTGAGAGGACAGATTTCCTCTTTCAAGCCATTAATGCTAGGTTGTCTTATCTCCCATTTTCCTATCCCCAGTTCAGTTCACCAACTCAGGCATGATGTTTAAGTCTTTTTAATGAAGGTAAATGTCTTCCCATGTTTTCCTGTCTCTCCTCTACTCCCACCCTCAATGAAGATGTTCATTAGCTTTGTGGTTTCTGTCCACCCTGGGTGCAGTCAGATTGTTTATCAAACAGATGGTTTGAAGTCTGCTTCTGCATGAGTACTCCAGGGAAATATGCCCAAAAAGCAACAGGAAGGATTTCTACAGACTTTTGGGGGAATGTTTGTAATTATTTTGCAAAGAGTATGCCCAGCAAGTATCACTTCAGCCTGCCGTATTCATCTGTTCTGTTTCCACCCAAACACAAGACATATACTCTGACTTTTGCTGCTGTGCCATTTGCTGGCCTTTTTTTCAGCCTTACTTTTGGCTGGCTGGTTTATCAGTCTCTATCTATCATGGACATCTGAGTAATCAATAGTGTTGTCAGTGGCTTCATGACTAGAGCAATTAGTGGTTGCATTCGGTCCAGATTTGAATGATAACTTTAGAAGAGCAAGACTACACTGACAGTCTGATTTTCCTTTCTTTAAAAACAGCTATTCACAATCTTATAGTGTTCCTTTTTTTAGGTCCTTTTTTATGAAGTGGGTAGGAGTAAGGAGTTAGGGCTAGGGTTAGTTCTAGGATTACGTCTAAACTAGGCCTAGGGCTTTATTTAGGGCTAGGGTTATGATTAGGACTAGGGCTAGTGGTAGGGATTGGGCTAGGCTTAGGAGTAAAGCTTGGTATCGTTTTAGTTACAGTTAGGCTTATTTTATTTTATTTATTTTAAAGTTTGTATTGGGAATTGAGTGATAGTTAACATGGGGGAACATCAGTTTTACACTTACCCTATCGTATTCATTTCATTACAATGATTACAATCCCCTGCATGCTTTATCATTCAACAGTATTTACTTCTGTTCCCTCTGTTTTTTTGGATGTGTGCCAAAACACTTAGGAATATACAATCTTCCAGCCTACAAGCCTGCCCCCAAGTCACTAGCATACATCCTCTCTCCCTCCATGAGTCTAGAGTCCTCAGCTGCTCTGTCTCTCCATGTCATCATCTCTGCCTCCATCTCTGGTGTCGCCACTTCTCTAGGTAGGGTCCTACACTCTGCTCCTGCTCTTTTCCCTTGATGGTCCCACGGTCCTCTGCTCCGGGATTATAAGATTGACCATTCACCCCTTTTTGCTACAAAACTTCTACCTTTACAGTTGCGAGTGTAGCAATTAGTCATGATAACAGTTGCTCACTATTGAATCATGAGAGTCTTGTCCCAGTCTCCTTTCACCAGTCCTGTCTAGACAGGATGAAAACTACTCAGTGGGGATTCTACCTTCCCCCATACACTCTGAATCTAAACTCCCTCTCTCCAAGACTTTGTAAGCCAGTCACTTCTTGCCTTTACAACCTCCCTCTCCTTCCATTTTAGGTAGCCATTGTCTAAGTTGTCCATCCCTATTAACCTTGTGTACAGAGGGGATGGGAATGATCCTTACTATAAACATTCTTTCCCTCTTGGTTGGTATTTTAATCTACTGCATCCACAGGATTCACCCTCAAGCCAGACCTCCTTTATTCGGTACTTTAAATTGATTTTGCTGTCTTAACCGGAATTTGTTTGATCCTTGCTAAAATTAATTGGTTTTCTACCATAATTCCATTCTCTGGAGGTAGCATAGTTCAAGTTCATCAAAATTTAGCGATTTACACTTGTTTTCTTTAAAAAAAAAAAAGAAAATAAAGTTTTTTTCCCTTTTTTTCTTCCTCTAGTTGGGTTCGGAACATCCAGCCATTGAAGTTAGGCCCAGTGGGCACTATCTGCAAGTTTGGGTGCTCTTGGACCCCTCACTTCATATCAACTGGATGCTTCACTCTCAGCTCTAGACCTCTGTGGCCATGTCCTTGTCCATGAGCTCAGGAGTCCCTAGGTCTCACCATATTTCAGGCCAACCAGCTCTCACAATATTCCAGGTCAATGGGGGTTACCTTGGTCGAACTCAGCCCACCTCTTCATTGCTGTTTCCCCCCACTTCTCTCACTAGTAGACTAACGTGGTTGCCAGCAAGCTTACAGTCCTGCTCATGTAGTCCCTTTGAATTTCAGTCTTGGGAGGAGGTTAGGTTTTTTTTTACTTACTATTATTTTTTTGAAATCGACTTAATTTTCTATTTTTTGGAAGTTCTACAACTACATTACCATACTGCTTTGGTACTGTAGGATAAACATGGGACTGCTAACTTCAAGGTTGCTGGTTCAAATATACCAGCTACTCCTCAGAAATCCTATACAGTGTTGCTATGGGTTGGAACAGACTCGACAGCACTTATTAACAACATAACTATATTATTCCCTCTTTTTATTTTGTGGTGTTTTGTTGTCATTGCAGACAGATATCTGTGGTTCTTCACTTTCAGTCTTGTTTTTTTCACTTTGAATACTTCAATATCTGGATTGAGTCTAGATGATGGGTCTGGATTGAGTCTAGATGTGGTCATGTATGTTTATCTCTGGTTGAAGTCTGCTGCTGTTTTTTCTCCGCCCAAAGTACTCCATTTAGTATTTTTTGTAAGGTTGGTCTGGTTTTTACAAATTCTTTTAATTTCTGTTTATCTGGAAATATCCTAATTTCACCATAATAGTTGAGAAATAATAATTAAGTCTTGGTGATTTTCTTGGAGCCTATCCATCTAGGAGTCCAGGTATGGCGCTGTGGGTTTATGCACCAGACTGCAAAGTCATTTGAACTGCAAGATCGGCAGTTTAAACTCACAGCTGCTCTTCGGAAACCCTATATTGGGTAACTATGGGTTGGAACCGACTTGCCAGTACTTCACAGTAACAACAATGTCCTCTGGAATGACTATCTTTTTGTCTTTCATGATGTTAGGGAAATCTTTTTCCAATAGTTCTTTGACAGTTTTCTCTTTTTTTGTTTGTATGTGTTTCTTTATATTCTGAACTTCCAATCATACCTAAGTTATTCCTCTTGATAGTGTCCCATGTAAATCTTAGCTTCTTCAGAGTTTTTTCTGATTGTTCTTCTAGCTGATGAATGTGGAGAGATTTGCTTCAAGCTCACTAATTTGGCCTTCCATGGATTCAATTCTGTTTCTTTGTCTTTTCAGTGTACTGTTACTGTTGTTGTTAGATGACATTGGATTGGTTCTGACTCATAGTAAGTAGCCCTATGTACAACAGAAGGAAACACTGCATGGTCTTTACCATCCTCACAATTATTTTATGTTTGAGCCCATTCTTGCTATCACTAAATCAGTCCATCTCTTTGGGGCTTCTCCTCTTTTTTGTTAACTCTCTACTTTACCTTCACCAGGGACTGATCTTTCCTGACAACATGTCTAAAATACGAGAGATGAAGTCTTGCCTTCATCTCTTCTAAGGAGCAATCTGGCATGCTTCATCCAAAGCAGATTTGTTTGTTCTTCTGGCAGTCCGTGGTACTTTCAGTATTCTTTGCAATACCATGATTCAAATGTATAATTCATGTATTACCTTTTTCTAAAGTCTTAGTACTGATCTTCTGACTCTCTATTTGCTTTTTTTGGGTATGATTTCCAATTTTTCATTTATTTTGTCAATTTGTTCTTACAGTGTTTTCCTGAATGCTTCTGAAGTTTTCTTTTATTTCATCGATAGTTTTCTAGATCATTCTCTCAATCCATTGAAAATACCTAAATAATCATTCTTTAAAATTTCTTATCAAGGTATTACTTTTTCAGACTGTATTTTGGTCACTTGTTTAAGGCACTCTGTCTTGTTTCTTTGTGTAAGCTGAAATGTTCTCTGAGACATTATGGTGTTGTTGTATTTCTATTTAATTAATGATTGTATGTTGGTGTGTTCTCAGGCACTCACCACCAAGTTCCTGGTAGATGTGATAGAGACTAGAAGTATGTGCACAGTTCTCTGTTCACTGTAGTTTAGGGCAGGTTTGTCAGATGTTGGTTGTTGATTAGGTAGTGAAAATGAGTAGTGATGCTTGCCCCATGGGTCGAGTCTCAGGAGGTATAGATGTGGCCGGACCATATGGGCACAATCTCTCTTTCCCAAAAACAAACCACAGCAATAAAAGATCTAATAAGGCAAAATTCACATGATGCCAGATGTAGCGGAGGTACATATGGCACCCCACTCCAGGTAGTGCAGAGGCTGTGTAGGAAGGGTTGCCACTGGCTGCTAGGTAGATAAGGGCAGGGGCAGGCCATGTCCCTGCTCACCGGGAGGGCTTGGGAACGAAGGAGAGTTGTCCCCTGTTTGCAGCCAACCTTCAGGGTACATCCTGTGCCTCTCGGCTGCTGTGTTAATCAGTTGACAGCGGCCTGCAGAAGCTCCAGATGGCTGCACTGCACAAGGCAGCTAAGAGCACCTACCCCCTGTCTCCTCTCTCACCAGTGCTACCCAACTGTTTCTTCCAGTTGGCACTCAGTTCACCTCGCTACACTATCCTTTGACGATCAGGGTTCCAGTATCACCATACAGTTATGTTTTACTTGGTTTCTTGTTCACTCCTTGTTGCAGAGGGTCTGCTTAGCAAGTCTGCTGACTCTGCCATCTTGCCCCAGAAGTCCACACAGAATTTATTTGCCAAGCATCTGAAGCCATCTAGTTTTACCAGGTGACAGCAGCTCTTATTAATGGAGACATAATTTAAACCGTAGACATGAAACAAAGAGTGACCTTGTTTTGCAGAAAAGTAAAATGTGTCTTTTTAATAATAGGTTTATTCAGATATAATTCATATGGTTAACAATTTAAGGTGTACAATTCAATCGCTTTTAGTATATTCACAGAGTTACAGAACAATCACCACCATAAATTTTAGAATATTTCATCACTCTGAAAAGGAGCCCTGTGACTAATAGCGGGCACTCCATTTCTTCCACTTCCTCCCAGCTCTAGGCAACCATTCATCTAAATCCGTTTCCACAGATGTACTTTAACATGTTATGTAAATGGAATTGTAAAATCTATGGTGTTTGGTGAATGACTTCTACTTAGCATAATGTTTTCAAGTCTTATCTATGTTGTAGCATGTATCAGTATTCTTTTTTTTTCTAACTTTTTATTGTGAATTGAATGAAGGTTTACAGAGCAGATCATTAGTTTTACATTCAACGAATCATACACTTGGTTTCATCTCAATTATTGCAATCACCTGCATGTAACACCAGTTATTCCACATCCTCCTGTGGTTCTTATTTCCACTGCACCCTCCTTCCTAGCCCTTCTGGACTTTGTCCTTAGGGGAATGCTGCCCTTTTGATCTTGAATGGTTGGCCATTCTATGGTGAGTATGCCTTACCCGTGTTCCTGACCCTCCTTGTATACCAATCTACTACTTGGCTGAAAAGTGACCCACTAGAGTGAGTTCAGTTCCAGACCTGAAGAGTAACTAAGGGCCATAGTCTCTGGTTCTTCTAATTTCTTTCTTTTCTATAATTTTGAGTTTTGTTCTACCTTTTCTCTCACTCTACCCAGGACTTTCTAATGTGATCCTTTTCATAGCAGTTGGTAGTGGCTGCCAGGTACCATCTATTTCTGGTCTCTGGGTCAGGGTTACTGATTTTCAAATGTTCCATTAGTCCAGTGAATGAATTGACTTTAAGCGTCTTCAGTTTTCATCACTCTTCTTGCCTTAGCACAGGGAGAGGCCAATAGTTACACCTTAAGATGGCTGCTCATGAGCTTCTAAGATTCCAGTCACTACTCACAAAAGTAGGATGTAAAACATTGTTTTTGTGGACTATGTTGTACCAGTTGGCCATGGTGTGACCTGAGACTGTGGTCCTACGCCATTTTAATGTCCAGAAAGTTTTCATAATTTTGCTCTTTGTATGTTCCATTACATTCATAGATATGTTTGCAGCAAAGGTAAATAAATACCCATCTACAAATATCCTCTGTCAATATTATATATTTGTGAATATGCTTCCACTTTCCCTCCTATAGTATTCCTCTTTATGGCTGAATAATAATGTGTGGTTCTGAATGATCAGTGGAACATAGGGAAAACTATAGCATGTACATTTTAGCACAGTATTAGTAACTATACCCCAAATGTGTTCATGTTTGCTAAAGCTTTCATTTTGGTTAGAAGAGACTGAAAACAAGTCAGTAAACAATATTGCCAAATTCTAAATTACTTTGCTGTCAGCTCACCACAATTGTAAACCCAGTTTAATTCCTGTGAAACCTTTTTAAAGTAAGTTTTTGCCTTTAGAATCTTTTATTTTAGTACACATAATTATTCTGGTGACAAAATATGGTTCAGCATCATAGCTACACACAAGAATTCACTGACAGAGAGACTGTGGCTGTGCATAAACGATATTGGTCAGAAGGTGAGTTGAGTCTCTTGCATGGAAGATGGGAATTCTATCCCTGAATAACCAATGTCTCACTAACGATGTTTGTTAAGTGCTGTTGAGCTGTTTCCCACTCATAGCAAGCCTGTATAGGGTTCCCAGGGAGCGGCTGGTAGGCTTAACTGTCGACCTTAAGGCATGTCTCTCTTTTTTCTTCTTGCTTGATTATGACTTAAACTTGCAGGCTTAAAGTTTAAATGAGGATGAAAGTTTTTGGGTTTTTTTTACTATTTTTTTCTAAGACCAGCATTTAGGTGATCCTGTGGTACACCTGAGAGAAAACTTCACATTTCTTCTTGCTGTCTATAGGAGCTTTCAGTTTAGTTGGAAGTATTAAACCTTTGTTCTAGAGATATGCTGACTGAAGTTCAGAATGACATAATACATTTTAGAATGATGTAAGATGTAACTGAATGAATGAATTTAAATAATGTCATAGCATTGTTGTTGGTTGTGGTGTATGCTGTCACGTTGGTTCTGTCTCATAGTGACCCTGTACATGGTTCCCTAGAGCAGCTGGTGGGTTTGAACTGATGACTTTGTGGTTCGCAGTCTGGTGCTTATCTTATAGTGCCACACCATAGCATCTGTTGTTGTTGTTAAGTGCCTTTGAATCGATTCTGACCCTTAGCGACCCTGCATAGGGTTTCCAAGGTTGTAAATCTTTACAGGAGCAGAAAGCCTCATCTTTCTTCCGCGGAACCGCTGGTAATTTCGAACTGCTGACCTTGAGATTAGCAGTTTAAATAAGTGGTCCCTGTCTTTCCTCGTTCCTTAAAGTGCATTTGTGTCAGAAGCATACAGAAGGTTTCTTGGATGGTTTTACTGCTTAGGTCTGTGGCTAACAGTCATATTTTCTACCAATTGTGTCCTTAGAATCACAGAGTGTTTGTTTATTTTACTTACTTTTCTGCATTATATCTCTTCTCAGTCATGTGCACGTCAGTAAAACGACCAGCTACTTAAACTACACACACTACTTGCCCATACTGTGACGATATCTCAGAATATAAACAAGATCTCAATTAGCTAATATCGTTTTAACTGTTTTCCATTGCCTTCCTAGTATAGTCTTCCTTTCAACTGAGAGTCAAAGGCTAGAATCTTTCTTCGTGGTAACTGAGACTACGATCATCCCTTAGTTGCATTTTCTGTAACTCCAATTTAGCAGCTCTAAATTAAGCTTTTAAAAAAAAGAAAGAAAACCTGTGAGCATTTAGCCCAACAATCAAAAGCTACTGTTCTGTGGGTTTCCACTTGCTATAAACAGCCTCTTCCCTGCCCCTCTTCACTGCAGTCATCTATGGTTTATCTAAAAGTCCCCCCATTCTCTTACTCTTCTCTAGGGTGCTAAAATCAAGAGGCTTTTATTTTCCAAGTTGGCCCTACTCTGGAAGTGCTCAGCTCATGCCTTTACTGCCAGCAGCAGCATTGCCATTAGCAGCTAAGAAATACAAAACAACAAAACAGTTTTGCTTTATGCTTACTCCAGAGGGAGGCACCTTTGTTTTTTTAGAGAAATACTCTGTTGCTTTTTTATAGCTTTTTAGAGAAGCAAAATGTTCTTTTCATTAGGTAGCACATTCTGCTGTACCCCAACCCTGCTTCCTAGTTGTAAAAAAAAAAAAAGCACCAATCACTCCTCCCATAGCACACTCTGCTTTATACCTAACTAGGTTCAGTAATTCATTGTAATAGCCACACAGGACTCAGATGCCATACTCACAGATAGGGAGTTTATTTAGGGAAGCTAAAGGTTACAAATCAGGGCTGAAAATTGGGTCATGAGGGTGAGTTCTGTTCTAGACTTCACAGATGGTCAGCGGCCATTGTCTCCAAGGCCATTGTCTCCAGTCTCGTTCTGACCAGTAAACCCAGTGTTATTGTTGTTGTGTTTTAATATTGAGTTTTGTTTCACATTTTCTCCCAGTCTGTCTGGAACCTTCTAATATCCATTTCAGAGCAGTTGGTAGTGTTAGCCAGGCACCATCTAGTTCTTCTGGTCTCAGAGTCATGGAGATTGATGTTCAAATGTTTCATTAGTTTGTTGGATTAATTGATTTCAAGCTACAAAGCTCTTTTAGGGTTGCTGATAAATGCTCAAAGAGTAACGCCACTCTGCTATAAGCTTCGGCCCAGAGGCACTCAGTTCTGTTTCAGTGGGTCAACAAACCTAGTTTTTTAAGTGCTTGGAGGCATCTTACTTTGCAAATGATCATTGTGCCCAAAGGCACTTAGTTTTGCTTGCTCCATGGGCCAGAAAAATCCACTGCTCTGTCTGGTGCTCTGGCTCTTGGTTTTCTACTGCTAATTCCTTGTTGCTTCTCTGGTATCACAATTTTCTGTTTCCAGGTCAAAGAGGTTCTTTGAAAGGGTCAATAAAATGGACAAAACTATTGGCAAATATAACAAAAGTAGGATAAGATGCAAATAACATGAATAAGAAATGATGTGTGGCATCACAACAGAACCAACAGAAATAAAAATAATGACAGAATATGAAGAATTGTATTCTAGCAAATTTGAAAATCTAGAAATGCACAAATTTGTAGAAACATATGACTTAGCTAAATGAACACAGACTGAAATAAAAAACTTGCACAGACTTATAACAAAAGAAGTCCTGGTGGTGCTCTAGGATAAGCACTGGACTACTCATTGCAAGGCTGGCAGTTTAAACCCATCAGCTGCTCCTTGGAAACCCTATATAGGGTCCTTATGAGTCAGATCCAGACTTGAAGGCACTTAACAACAACAACATAACAAAAGAAAGAATTGCTCAAGTCATTAAAAGACTCCCAATTTAAAAAAAAGTATGGGTCCAGATGGCTTTGTGAGATGGGATAAGCCGGAACACAAACACCCACGTGTAAGGCTTTATTGGAGGTCAGAAGGAAAGAGAGAAAGAGGTATTGCCAGGGGAAGGATTTTTATTCTGGTAGAAGAGGGAGGGAGGGGTTGAGATTAGTGGAGGTAGGTGATAAGTTTACTAGGGATGACGTGCAGGTAGGGAGAGAGGAAGTTCCCATAGCAAGAGAGGAAGTTCTTGTAGGGAGAGAGAAAGAATGGCAAGCAGCCATTTTTATTATGCATGTGGATGAGGGATTCTATCAGGCTTTACTGGGGAATTCTACCAAATATTCAGAGGAGCTGGCACCAATTCTACTCAATCTATTTCAGAATATAGAAAAGGAAGGAAAACTTCCAAATTCATTTTATGAAGCTACCATAACCGTGATATCAAAACCAGGCAAAGACATCACTAAAATAAGAAAATTATAGACCAGTTTTACACATGAATATAGATGTAAAAATTCTTAACAAAATTCTAGCCAATAGATTATAATATAATACCAAAAAAATAATGCATTATAACCAGGAATCTTTTAGTATTAGAAAAACAATTTATAAAATACACCACATAAATAATACAAAGGAAACAAAGCACATGGTCATACCAACTGGTGAAGAAAAGGCATTTGACAGAATCCAACACCCATTCCTGATAAACATGCAACAAAATAGGAATAAAAGGGAAATTCCTCAACATAATTAAGGGTATATACACAAAAGTCCTAGTGTGGTGCTGTAGGATCTGCATTGGACTGTGAACCAGAAGGTCAACAGTTTAAAACCACCAGTGGCTCCTCAGAAACCTGAGTCACTATGAGTCAGTACCAACTCCACGGTTCCTAACAGCAGCATACAAAACCAACAGCCAGTATCACTTTGAATGGAGAGAAACTGAAAACATTCCCTTTGCAAATAGGAACCAGACAAGGATGTCCTTTATCACAGCAGCTCCTTGGAAACCCTACATAGCGTTGCTATGAGTCTGGACCGACTCGACAGCACTTCACAACAACACTCAATATTGTGGCACTGTGGGTTAATGTGCCAGACCTCAAAGCCGTTTGAACTGCAAGATTGGCAGTTCAAGCTCCAGCTGCTCCTCGGAAACCCTATACAGGGTCGCTATGGGTCGGAATTGACACGACGGCACTTAACAACAACAACTCAATAGTGTAAGCAGCTCAGGTAACATAATGGTTATGACTTGGGCTGCTAACCTCAAGGACAGCTAGTTCGAAACTACTAGCAGTTCTGCAGGGGAAAGATGAGGCTTTAGCTCCTGTAAAGATTTACAACCTCAGAAACCCTATACAGGGTCGCTATGAGTCGGAACCGACTCCATGGCACACCACCACCACTCAGTATTGTGCTGATAGTGTTAGCCAGAGCAATAAGGCAAGAAAGGGAAATTTAAAACATCCTAATTGGAGTCCTTGTGTGGCGCTGTGGGCTAATGCACTGGACTGAAAGGTCGGTTTGAACCACAAGGTTGGCATTTCAAATTCACTAGTCGTTCTTCAGAAACCCCATAAAGGATCACTGTGAGTTGGAACCGACTTGGACTTGAAGGCACTTAATAACAACAACATCAGATTGGCAAAGAAATAGAAGTTTCTCTAGTCCTAAAAACTCAGCAAGAAAATTATTGGAACTCATTGAAATGAAGAAAAACATGGCATCAGGATTGACTCATTAACAACCTGTGATATGCATATGATACAACCTTGCTTACTGGAAGTTAAGAGGACTTAAAACATTTACTGATGAAGATCAAAGAGCACAGCCTTCAGTATGGATTGCATCTCAATGTAAAGAAAACAAAAATCCTTACTGGACCAATAAACAACATTCTTATCAAGGGAGAAAAGATTGAAGTTGTCAAGGACTTCATTCTTCTTGGATCAACTATCAACATTTGTGGAAGCAGCAGTCAAGAAATCAAATGACGTATTGCATTTGGCAAATCTGCTACACAAGACCTTTTTAAAGTGTTGAAGAGCAAAGATGTCAGCTTGAGGACTAAGGTGAGCCTGACTCAAACCATGGTATTTTCAATAACCTCATATGCATGCAACAGCTGGACAGTGAATAAGGAAGACCTTAGAGGAATTGATGCTTTTGAGTTATGGTGTTGGAGGAGAATGTTGAAAGTGCCAAGGGTTGCCAAAAGAACCAATAGATCTGTTTTGGAAGAAGTGCAGCCAGAGTGCTTCTTGGAGGCCAAGATGGCCAAACTTCATCTCTCATACATCAGACATATTGTCAGGAGGGACCAGTTGTTGGAGAAGGATATCATGTTTGGTAAGGTGGCAGGTCAGAGAAAAAGAGGAAGACCCTCAATGAGATGGATTGTCCAAGTGGCAGCATTGATGGACTCAAGCGTGGCAACAGTAGTGAGGTTGTTCCAGGATCGGGCAGTATTTTGTTCTGCTGTGCATAAGGTCACTATGAGTCGGTACTGACTCGATGGCACATAACAACAACAACAACCAGAGAAACAAAAGACCCATGCAAAGAAAACTAGAAAACACTACTACAAGAAATCAAGAGACCTACACAGATGGAAAAATATACCATGCTCATGGATAGGGAGTCTCAACAATATAAAAATGTCAACACTACCCAAGGTATAATGCAATCTCAATCCAGATTCCAACATTATACTTTAAAGAGATATAAAAACTAATCACTAGTTTTATATGGCAAGGAAAGAGACCTTGGATAAGTAAAACATTACTAAAACAGAACAAAGGAAGAGGCTCTGACTTTCTGCTCTCAAAACCTACTACAAAACCACAGTAGTCAAAACAACCTGGTACTAGTACAATTTAAGGCACATTGATCTGTGGTACAGAATTGACAATCCAGAAGTAAATCCATTCACCTGTGGTCAGCTGATCTTTGACAAGGAGCCAAAACACATTAAATGGGGAAGAGATAGTCTCTTAACAAATGGTGCTGGCAGAACTGGAAGTCCATTTGTAGAAGAACGAAACAAGACCCATATCTCATACCACATACAAAAACAAACTCAATGTGGATTACATACCTAAATTTAAACCCTAGAATATAAAGATTATCAATGAAAAAATAGGGACAAACTTAGGGGTTCTGATACATGGTATAAAATACACTATGAGACGTAACTGAAAACACACAAACAGAAGACAAAATAGATGATTGGAACCTCCTGAAAAAAAAAAAAAAAAAAAAGAACTGGAGAAAAAAATTGGGCAGTGATGTATCAGACAAGGACCTATTGTCTAAAATTTATAGAACACTTTAATCCGTCAACAAGAAGACAAATAATCTAATTAAAAAATGGGCAGAGAACATGACATGAACAGACACTTCACTAAAGAAGACATTAATTTGGCAACAAACATGAAATGCACGAGCTCCTTAGCTATTGTTGTTAAGTGCCGTCAAGTCGGTTCCAACCCATAGTGACCCTGAACAGGGTTTCCGAGGCTGTAAATCTTTACGGGAGCAGAAAGTCTTATCTTTCTCCCATGGAGTAGCTGGTAGTTTTGAACTGCTGACCTTGTGGCTCACAGCCAGATTTGTAACCACTACGCTACCAGAGCTCCTTCCTTTAGAGAGATGCAAATCTAAACAACAATGAGATATCATTTTACCCAGCATTGATAACAAAGGTAAAAAAAGAGAAAACAACAAATGCTGGGCAGAGTGTGGAGAGGAACCCCCTTACACTGCTGGTGGTAAAATGGTGTACCAGAGTGGAAAACAGTATGGTGCTTCCTCAAAAAGATGGAAATAGAGATACTTTATGACCCAGCAATCTGTTTACTTGTTATATATATATTCAAGAAATGAAGGTCATGACATAGATATATGCACACCCATGTTCATTATAGTACTATTCACAATAGCAAAATGGTGGAGACAATCTGAATGCCCATCAACAGAAGAATGGTTGAACAAAGTTTGGTACATAACACTGTGGATGGAATACCATGCATTGTTGAAGAATCATAATGAATCTGTGAAACACTTCATAATATGGATGACCCTGGAGGACATTATGCTGAGTGAAATTTGTCAATCACGAAAGGACAACTATTGTATAAGAGACTATTGTAAAAAGTTAAGGTTTCCTTGCTAAAAGAAACATTGTCTGATGGGTACCAGGGGTAGGAGGGAATGGAAAATTATTCAAGGTGTAGAGGTAGACCCGTGTTAACTTGGTTGGTGGGGAAGGCAATATACAGCAAGAGGGAGCTTGGATCAGGAAAGATGAAGGTACTGGAAGACGTAGGAAGGAGTGTAAGTGTTAAAGTGAATAGAAGTCAGTACTGTTAACTAATGGTAGGTACATAGAAGGGATTGCAGTCTTTGTAATGGCACCAAGTATATGATTTGTTGAATGTGGAAGTGATGATCTACGTGTTCTATTAACCTTTACTCACTTTGCAATAAAAAGTTGATAAAAAGTTTTACATGAAGTGTTTTGGGGGGTGCTTCAGAAGAGATTTCATTTACTAGTTAAGAGATTCCCTTGAGATCTGAAAAGTTGTGTTATCTAGTTGCGCTGTAACCAGGAGTGAAGCTTTGTGACTCAAAGTTTCCCAATCTAAGGAGAAGGGCAGTGAAAGATCTCCACCCCTCCTCAGTAAGAGTTTTGATTACTTTTACAATAAACATACTCTTCTTGTTAGCCACTTGGAGAAGTGGCCTTGATACTTGTACATTCTTTCTTTGCATTTAGCACTGATTGGCAAAAACTCTGTTTCATACTTTGGCATGGCACCACTATTCCACCCCCACGCAATACTTGGAAACCTGAGTTAGAATGCAAGAAAAAAGAAGCAATAGTATCTTTATTTTCTAAATTTTGGCACTTCCCTTATTTCCAAGATACTACTTTTCTTTACATATTATTAAAATGTAAGAGCCTAGTTAGTTTTGGGCAGTACTTGTAGTTGTTTAATTTTATCAAGTTATATCTTAATTAATTTTTTTAAAGTCAGTTCATGTATCTTATCTCAACTTGTAGATATGGAACAGACTCATATTTGGCAAGGATTCTGCTGAGTTTTTTCATCTGTGTGCTTATAAAACAACTTTCAGTAAAGCTGTTTGTAATTGGAAGCAATACATAAAAGGGTGTGTTGGACCTCTGGGGCTTTTGTGCCCAGCCTGCAAATGCAAGTTCTGGCCTGAATGATCACATGTTTGGAGGGGTGGAGGCGGGGACCCTGCCTGGTGTTTTTTCTTGGTGATAAAACTCTTGTTACTGAGGAGGGGTGGAGACCTTTTCACTGCCCTCATCCTGAGATTGGGAACTTTTGAGTTCCCAAGCATTTTTAAACTGACTTCCTAGGTTCCAACAGTTCAGTGTGTAAAATAAATTTTCTTGAATAGTGTAACTGTTTAAGACAGTTGAAGGAGTTTTAGCTATTCAAATATTTGATCTAATTTAGGTACAGACAGTCTTGAAATTCTGAATGAAAGATTCCAGCAATGCCGGTCTTTTGGTTAGTCTCTAAAGGCAAAAGTGCCTTCAGCTAGTGTGCTTACCTTGTAGTGAGTGCAAAGGACGGTTTCCTAGGGCTGGCCCTTCTTTTGGAAGCAGCTGCCACCCTGCAGTATGTATTGTTACACTGCTGACCTTTGCGATCACGACTACCTCTGGAGGAAACAGCCTTACAATTGTTTTTCTTAAGCCTCCATTGAAGTTTGTGATATGTCCCTTCAAGTTACTTTGAGTTCGTTTTTTTACGGTTTACTTTGTTTTCATTTAACTGGAGGCTCCATCTTTTGAGTTTTATCATGCATTGTCAGTGCAGAGTTCCTGGCAGGTGGGAAACAGAATTGCCTTGCTCCCTGATACATCCTGTTCTGTGGGAAGCCTTTGTGGTTTAGATTCCCAGTTTCCCATTGTTACTAGCTGCGAGTCTCCTCCCTCTGTACCCTTCCCTCCCCACAACTCTAGCTCTTCCCTTGTCCCGCCCCATTCCTCTATCACTTGCCTCACAAATGCCCTTGTGATTGCGTGAGGTCCTTTGGGGGAGGGTAAGTGTGCTGTCTTGTAAGTATTTTACTTGTGGTAAAACTGGGTGATGAAGGACTGTAGTCTTTATGAAGTATTTCTTTTAACGACAACAGTTTAAACTTTGAAATTGCGATTTTAAGATTCACTTGCAATTTTCAGGAGGCTTCTTTCTTGCGGACTGCCTATAGTTTCTACTTCTTTTCTCTTTCATTTATTAAGAGTTGGAAATTAGATTTTCATTATTCGTTTGAAAAGTCATTCTCATAGATTTTCTTGAGCTTGTTAGAATTAAAAGCAGGGATTGTGATTTGCTATTTTAAATTTCCTTCAAACAGAAGGTTACTTGTGACTTTTGAATACTTATCAGTATTGA
>NW_006408538.1:18264722-18268828 GCF_000296735.1 Chrysochloris asiatica | reverse complement strand
GAGGGGATAATAATCAATGTAATGAAACAAGCTATATGAATGGTTGAATGTGAAGCTGATGATGTGCCCTGTAAACTTTCACTCAATCCAAAATAAAAATATTTAATTAAAAAAAAACAGTATTTGGAGAGAGAGTGTGTTTGTGTGTGTCTTTTGAACAAATGATAGTTGCACTTGTACAATAATGATTTCCTGAGCGCCTACTATGTGGAGGGTGCTAAGTGCTTACATTCACTTCTTATTCCCATCACAACCTTGCCAGCTTGCGTATCCCTGTAGGAAACAGTTATGCATAGATAAAAAGAACCTGAGTTTTTCTTTATTGTAGGAAAGTGAGGAAAGTAACACCTGCTTGGCAGATTGTGAGAATCAAAGGGCATAATGCGTGTCTGGTGCCTAGAACATTGTTGTTGTGAAGTGCCATCAGGTCAGTTCCAACTCATAGCCACCTGTAGGGTTTCCAAGAAGCAGCTGGTGAGTGTGAACTGCTGACCTTGTGATTCAAACTGACCTTGTGGTCCAGAGCTTTATCCTACAGCGCAACACCTGGACTCCAGCACATTGTTGGTGTTCACTAAAGGTTGTTGTTGTAAAGTGCCAGCAAGCTGGTTCCGACTCATAGCCACCTTTGTATAGGGTTTCTGAGGAGAGGCTGGTGGGTTTGAACTGCTGACCTTGTGGTTCACAGTCTGGTGCTGATCCTACAAAGCCACAATGGTAGCTACTTTTATTACCTGGAGTGGCACTGTAGGATCAACACTGGACCAAAAGGTCATTTGACTCATAAGGCCAGCGGTTCAAACCCACCCTCTGCTCCTTGGAAACCCTATTCAGGGTTGCTATGAGTTGGAACGTACTAGGCAGTACTTAATCACAACAACTAGTGATGCAGCTGTACAGATGAAAGAGCTTGAGAGGGCCGGTAACAGGCTATGGGTCACTCAGCTATAAATGGTAGAGCTCAGATTGGAACTGGTACAAGCCTTGGAAGTTTATTTTGAGTATTGTCAAGGCTTTTAGAGTACATTTTAGGAGATCCTGGCCCATCCTTCCACTTTCATCACTACAAAGGAAGGATTCTTCTTTAGAAATGCCCTTCCTGTTACCTTCCCAGTCATGAGTCTGCTCTCACACTGGAGTTGCTTGTACCATTCGGTACCAACCTCGGAAACCCTATGCAGTAGAAATGAGTCAAGCTGTGCTGTCAGTGGCTTCTTCCCCTCCCCCTCACTATCTTCCCCTTGTTGATAGAGCCATCATGCTTTCATTATTCAGTTTGTGCTGAAGTAATTTCGATACAAAATAATTTGAGTATAATGAATCCTAAATAGTGTATAGTTACAATCAAGTATTTAAATTTAAAATGTTAGGAAAAAGATAGCTGACTCTTTTAAGTTACTGAGTGAATTATAGGGCAGTGTTTGGAACTCACAGGCTTGGCTTTGTTATTCATGTATCTAATTACTGTTGGTTCTCTTTCTTTTAATCACTCCTGTTACTAATTTGGGGAGCCCTGCCCTGGTGGTACAGTAAGATGATCACTAGACTGCTAATCACAAAGTCAGCTGTTCAAACCCATCAGCCGTTGAGGGAGAAAGGTGAGGCTTTCTGCTCTGTAAAGATTTACAGCCTCAGAAGCCGTGTCCAACATCGTGGTGAGTTGGAATGTGCACATGGCAGTGGATTTTAGGTTTGGTTACTAGTTTGCTGGTATTAGATGGCCAAGAAGGCACATTTTGTTTGCTCTACTGGCCATAAGCATTCTTCTATAGACCTTTCTGAAACACAAGGTAGTAGAATTGATATGATTGAGGCAGGACATTCAGAGAAGAGAGAGCTGACTGTAGTTCCTAAAACGGAGCTATCTCTAAATGAAAATGTGAGTTTAGTTTATTTCTCAAAGGCAGTTCTTCTTTTCTGCTTTTATTTAACTAGTATTGCATTCTGTTGAGTGTTATACATGTAACTTTTTCTACATTGTATTATAATTAAGTACTGGTAGCATAGTGGTTATGAGTCGGACTCTTAACCTTATGGTCAGCAGTTTGCAACTACCAGTGGTTCCACGGGAGAAAGATTTACAGCCTCAGAAACCCTATGCAGGGTCTCTCTGGGTTGGAATTGACTCCATGGCACACCACCACCACCACCACCACTGATGTACTAATTAAGTATTGAAGAATGAAGTTCTTAGATGCCCTAGTGATGCAATGATTAAGTACTCTACTGCTAACAGAAAGATTGGCAGTCAAACCCACCAGCAGCTTCATTGGTGAATGATGTGGTAATCTGCTTTCATAAGGATTGTGCCCTTGGAAGCACTGTGGGGTAGTCCTACTCTGTCCTGTACGGGTGCTTTGAATTGGAATTGGTTTGATGGCAATGAGTTGTTTCTATGTTTTTTGTAATGAAGTTACTGGGAGGGAGAGATTGGTCCCAATTGGGAAAGAGCACTATTCTGAAAGACAGTCATTTAGGAAATGAATTAATATAAATGATTACTTCTCATTGATAGAGAGTTAACTAAAAATAGTCCTGGTGTGGCTCTGCGGGTTTATGCACTGGACTGCAAGGTCGGTTTGAACTTCAAGGTCGGTAGTTCAAATTCACTAGCTGCTCCTCAGAAACCCTATAAGTTGGAACCAACTCGATGGCACTTAACATTTCTATAAATTCTCAGGTTAATGGCTTCTTCAGATTTACTGAGGAAAATTCTGGGCTTATACACAGAACAAATCTTTTTTGTGTGTTTTAAACAAACAACAGTGGTAGATGAGTTTGGAAAGGTGTGTAGAATAATATTGCGGAAGGAAGGTCATTCAAGGCAAAGGAGTTTTGACTATATTTAACGGTGAGAACCTCCAATTTTTTGAGCTAAATAATGATGGATCAGAGTGTGCTTTTGGCAGTGTTGTATAGACAGGATTTGAGAAGCAAGAATAGTTAGGAAGCTAGTATAATGGTCTAGGATACATTTCCCCCATTTTGATACGGCTTTAGGTTTGTGCTATCAATTATAGTCTATTGTCATGAAGTTTTAAAAGTAAGTGTATGTATGTATGTTTGGGTGTAAGAGAGATGGGGAGAAGGAGGGCAAGAGGATGAGTAAAGGAGTAGTATAGTATATAGAAACATCATAATCATATCTACTAGTTATGGCACTGCTATTTTGTACCAGACATTAAGTATTTTGTCGACACCTCTCAACAAATCACATTTACTGAAGTTAGTAAATTGCATACCTGAAATGTAAGCTCAGATCTTTTTTACTGAAAGCCTACCTCCACAGATAGTTACTCCACTTACTCCTCACCCCACCCTCATCCCCACTCTACCTTAATTTCCACCCCATATAGCCTTACAGTTTCAATGAGGAGAAGTTTGATACATGGCAAGTGGGGCTCCAATTATTATTTTCCTTGGTCTGTTTGGCAGGTAAAGAGGAAGAAAATAATTGATTTAGTAAGCACTGCCCTTGTTCCTTGCGTTGAACTGTAAACTTCAGGTGCATTATTTCATTGGATCTTCACAGTTTTAATTAATTTCTATTTTGTAGATGAGTAAATTCAGGATGTTGAAATCCTACATAACTTTTCTAAGTTATAGCCTAGAAGTGATGGGACCAGGAGTGGAGTGAAAGTTCATCTTCTTCATCATTACTGAAACATTTATTGAGTACTTATCACATACCGGGCACTTAGCTAGTTGTACAGATATACATTATTTCATTTAATCTTCATATGGTCCTAGGAGGTAGATGTTATAAGGGTATGTCAAGAAGTATTGCTACAACCCCTTCCCCCCAAGACTGAAACTCCAAGGGAATACACATAAAAGCATGTACGCTTGCTGGCGACCACATTGGTCTATTGGTGAGTGGAAGACGGGAAAGGCAACAAAGAAGGTACGCGCTGAGTTCAATCACGTTCCATAGACTCCTGTTGACCTGAAGGTGAGAGAGAGAAGAGGAAGGGCTGGTTGGTCCAAAGTATGGTGAGACCTGGGGACACCTGAGTCCATGGACAAGGACATAGCCACAGAGGGCTAGAGCTGAGAGTGAAGCAGCCAGCTGATATGAAGGGAGGGGAGATGCACAAGAACACCCA
>NW_006408538.1:18258148-18263547 GCF_000296735.1 Chrysochloris asiatica | reverse complement strand
AAGTCTGGAGGGGCAAGATCTGGATGGTAGGGTGGATGGGATAATTCTTGTAGGGCAGCCCTTGCTACCCTTAAAGAATAAGCAAGTGCTTTGTTTTGATGGAACAAACTTCCTCAGTGCAACTTTCCTGGCGTTTTTTTCATCAATTAAGTTTTCAATCTTCTTATAACTTCTCTGAAATAACCCCATGTGATTGTCCTCTGTTCTTCAAGAAACTGTCTAGATTACCTGGTGGGAATCTTAAAAAATTAGTTGTCATAACCTTCTGAACTGATCTCTCTGCCTTGAATTTAACTGGCCCAGTATAGCCACTTAAAAGCCACTGTTTTAATTGGACCTTTCTTTTAAGGCAATCTAACAAAGACTAAAAGGAGCTCTTGTAGTGTAGTAGTTACAAATTGTGCTGCTAAATTAAGGGTCAGCAGTTGAAACTACCAGCTGTTCCATGGAAGAAAGGTGAGGCTTTCTGGTATGGTACTGTTGGGTTAGTGCACTAGACTGCAAAGTTGGTTTGAACCACAAGGTTGGTGGTTCAAGCTCACCAGCCATTCCTTGGAAACCCTATACAGGGTCGCTGTGGGTCAGAACAGACTAGATGGTACTTAACAGCAACAGCAACAAGACTAAGATTAGTATATTACTGTGAGAACTTGTCTGCAACCATCCTCTGACCATAGAGACGTGTTTAAATATATTCTGTTTGGATTAAACCCAAGCATGTATGAACTGGATCCCTAGTAGCAATATTTTTTACTTACCGTGGTTTTCCCATTTTTCTGGTTAGATACCTGAGATATAGAAGATTCAACTTGTCTTAGATGGCAGTACTGTTAGGTGGAGTCCTGGTGTGGCGCTGTGGGTTAATGCATCAAACAGCGAAGTCACTTGACCTGCAAGGTTGGTGGTTTAAGCTCACCAGCTGCTCCTTGGAAACCCTATACAGGGTTGCTATGGGTCGGAATCTACTCAATGACACTTAATAACAACAACAACAACTGTTAGGTGGTGGAGTTCAGGTTTGTTCTACTCCAGAACTCTCGTGGTGTTGTTAAGTGCTGTTGAGGGGGTTCCAACTCATAGCTACCCTGTATTGGGTTTCCAAGGAGCAGCAGATGGATTTGAATCGCTGACTTTGTGGTTTGCCGTCAAGTGGAGTCCAAAACAGAAACTTCCCACCCAGTTTCAAGCCAGGGATCTTTGGTATATGTATATAGTATACAATGTATAGCTCACATTGTAGTCTCTAGAATTCACATGCATTGGATCTCCAATATGAGCACGGGACCTCCTGAAGTTATGCAGTGTGGTTTGTCCTGTAGGGGCTACACTGTTAACCAGTATGTTGTTTCTACTACTATGCTGCCTTTCTTATAAATCAGTCATTTACCTGTGCACCTTTATAAGGGGCTGGTTAAGTGCTCTGCAGGAGTCCCTGGGTGGTGGAAACCATTAACATACGTGGCAAAATTAACAAAATTTTGGTGGTTTGAGTCCATCTAGAGGCAACTTGGAAGAAAGGGCTGGTGATCTACTTCTGAAAATTCAGCACAGTTTTACTGTGACACACATTGTTCTTGTTGTTAAGTGTCGTTGAGTCGGTTCCAACACATATCGACTTTTTATAGGGTTTCCAAGGAGCTGCTGGTGAGTTTGAACCGCCAACCTTGTAGTTTAAACTGACCTTGAAGTCCAGTTCATAATCCATAGCGCCACACCAGGACTTGCTGACACATACAGAGTCACTATTAGTCAGATGGTTTTTGTTGTTGTAAGTTTCCTGCAGCTGACATTTCTGAGTTCTTGCCAATTATGGCAGAGTGATTTTGTCTTCTTGTTTTTTAAAATTTTATTTCCAACTGGTTTCTGACAAATTTGTTGTGACAGTTTCTAAGTTTTTATAATAGGGAAAATAAGACTTTCTGTCCTTTACCAACATACAATTCTTCCTGTTATACGTGATGTAATAATTTGAAGCTGCCAAAGTCCAACCCTCAGGAGATTGTTTAAACTGAGTAACTATATTCACTGGGGACTTTGAGATAACCAACCCATAAATCAACAAGTAGCTTGGCCTTTTTTATGATTGTAGATGCTTATCTCTCCTTCTTTTCAAGCTTAAACCAGAAGCAAATACTGTTTCTTTTGGTGTCATCCCTATTAGAAAGAATTGTTAGGAATATCTCAAGCTAAATACATACATTTTGGGGCTCTTTTATTTAAGGAGAGGTAGAATTTATCAGGATGTTGATACTGGTTGTTATAGGTACTTATCCCTTCAAACAGTTATACTCTCAACGATTTAATGCGTATTATATTCAACATCTATGTGAATAAAAAGATGCTCTCAAGGAATACGTCGTATAATGTAGCTGTTGTGGTTAAGTGCCCTTGAGTTAGTTCCAACTCATAGCGACCTTGTATAGGATTTCAAAGGAGTGGCTGGTGAGCTTGAACTGCTAACCTTATGGTTCAGACTGACCTTGCAGTCCAGTGCATTAACCCACAATGTCATACCACTTGTACCCAAATAACTATAACATGACAGAGAAAGCTAATAATGTGATCCAAACCTTTCATGTACTGAAAAGCCCAGAGGAGGGTGAAATACACTGAAAGAATGGAAAGATGAGAGAGGGAGATCTGGGAAAGTTTTTGATTTGAGCTATTTCTTGAAGGATGAGTATAATTTTTTAAGAAAAAGAACTGGAGAGGAAAGGCATTCCCAGTAAAGGCTGTGTTAAAATCAAGGCACTGAGGAAATGTGTACAGAACATTCTCATGGTACAGAAGGAATCCAGTTTACTTAGAGTGAAAAATAAGTGAGGAACATGTGATAGGTGCTTAGTGCAATATCAAATGACTGGGTGTGGATGGAGAGATGAGGCTGGAAATGGTGGTAAGGGCTAGTGATCCTTAAACTTTGTGCAGGTACTAGATATATATTCCATTTTAGAAACTAGGAATTGATTTTACTAGAAGAATAAGTGAATATTGGTGGTGGCGGTTATGTGCCGTGGAGTTGGTTTCCAAGGCTATAAATCTTTATGGGAGCAGAAAGCCTTATCTTTCTCCCATGGAACAGTAGCTGGTAGTTTCGAACTGCTGACCCTGAGGTTAGCAGCCCGATTCGTAACCACTACGCTACCAGAGCGCCTTAAGTTAATTTTATAAAGATGAAATATAAGATTTGTAATCATGAGTATGAGTTAATAGAAAAGAGCTATCAAAATAAGTCCAATTGGTTGCTATAATTTTTTTTTTTTAATTTCTGTTTGTTCATTTTTGTCCTGCTATTAGAAGAATAAGTGGATAACAAAAATTATGGAAGAGAAACATAAGATTGTGAAACATTAACCCATTAATTTACCATCACCACCACCCCAAGTAAATAAGAAAAATATCATAATTCTTTGCTGATGAAAGAACCTCCCACCTCCCTGCCCCCTTCCTGGGAGCCATTGAAGCTATTTCAAAAGGGGAGTGACTTAGCATGAACTGTATTTTAGGAGTCTCTCTGTTGCAGTCACATGACTTCAGGTGGGTGGGGGGTGAGGGGTTGAACTCTGGCAGCAGTAATAAGTATGTTGTTGTTGTTGTTAAGTGCCATCAAGTTGGTACTGAGTCATAGTGACGCTGTAGGGTTTCCAAGGAGCAGCTGGTGAATTTCAACTGCTGATGTTGCAGTTCAAACCAACCTTGAGGTCCAGTACATTATTCTATTGCACCACACTAGGACTCTAGGAATGAGTATAGAATAAGAAGAGAAATAGAAATCCGACTGTCTTTAAGTAGGAATTGCTATCAATTATTAAATGATTGAAGATGTCATTAACAAAAAAATCCCAGTATCAGAGTCCTTGGTTTTGGAAGGAAGGAGATAGCTTCATATTTGGGTATGTTGAACTTGCTATAAAGGTGGGACAGTGTGTGAGTAGTTGATAATTTGGCTTTAGAGGTCAGAAGGTTTTTAATTTATCAATCCAAAAGTGATGGTTAAGATTGTGAGTGGGATGGGTATTAGAGCACCAACAGAAAGGTTATAAGAAAAGAGCAATTCTGATGTAAACTTTAGGGGATGCTCACTTTTGAGAAAGCAAAAGAGTCAGAAAATGCATTGTCAGCAGTAGGAGAACCAATATTCATTTGTCAAGTCTTTCATTTTATTCATTCTTTGATTCTCTTATTAATTCATCCAGTGAGTCTAGGATCATGTAATATCAAAGGAACCTGGAAGAGTGGGGATCAGTATTAGGTATTACAGAAAATTTAAGAAGAATAGGCCTGTGGAAAATGCCACTGTCTTTTGAAATTGGGAGATTTCTGTAGAAAATGAATATTCCATTAAGTAAAGTTGTGGCAATGGGATGGAGGAGGACTACCACATTCTGAAGAGACTGTTAATGAACAAGGAGAGACAGCAGCTGTAGATTATAAATTGTAGAGACTTTAGGAATGAAAGTTTGAAGAAATTTAGATCAGGCGTGGGAGCCAAAAAGCTTAAGGGTTTTTTTGTTTTGTTTTGTTTTTTACTACTGCTGCTGCTGTTTCTAAGAATATAAGAGATCTGTGTTTGCATACCTTTAAAGGTAAAAGAGTTAGTAAAGAGGGAATATTAGAAAGGTATACAATCTCCATTGCCATCAAGTTGATTCTTACTCATGATGATCCGACATGTTGCAAAGTGGAACTGCTCCAGAGGGCCTTCTCCACTGTTTTCCAAATTGCCTTCTGAGGCACTGCTGGCTTCAAACTGCCAAACATATGTTAACAGTCATGTGCAAACTGTTATATAGCAAACGAGCAAACAATTATACAGCAAGTTTACTTGTTTTGTCGTGAGGTACCATTGAGTCAGTTCTGACTCCTAGTGACCCTGTCTGTATACAACAGAATGAAGCACTGCCTTGCCCTGCGCCTTCATTGCTATGTTTGAGACTATTGTTATGGTCACTGTGTCCATCCATTTCGTTGAGGAGCTTCCTCTTTTTCACTGGCCTTCCACTTTATCAAGGTTGATGTCCTTTTCCAGGGATTGGTCCCTTCAAATAACATGTCCAAAGTCCTTGAGATGCCATCTTGCCATCTTTACTTCTAATAGGAGCATTATGGCTGTACTTCTTCCAAGACAGTTTTATTGATTATCTGGCAGTCCATTGTATAGTCAGTATTCTTCAACAGCACCATTATTTAAATGCTCTAGTTCTTTTGTCCTCTTTATTCATTGTCCAGCTTCGCATGTACATGAAGCAATTGAAAACACGGTTGTCTGGGTCAAGCATACCTTAGTCCTAGAAGTGGCATCATTGCTTTTTCCTTCTTTAAAGAGGTCTTTTGCAGTAGATTTGCCCACTGCAATACATTGTTTGATTTCTTGACTGCTACTTCCATGGGTGTTGATT
>NW_006408538.1:18254388-18255368 GCF_000296735.1 Chrysochloris asiatica | reverse complement strand
GCCAGCATTTATTGTCCTCTACATTTTTTATCTTTGCTGTTATTGTTGGTGTGAGATGATATCTCATTGTTGTTTTCTTGGTTAGCTTTTTAAGAAACACATTAGCAGAGCCTCCTTCCTCCTTTGTTTAAGTCTGGAAGCTTATTGAAATGTATCCACCATAAGTTACTGTACTCATATTTGAAATACCCATAGCAGAGCTTCCAGTATCCAGTGACTCAGTCTTTGACAGGGCTTCCAAAGAATCTCCTGTTACCTTTTTTCAGTTCTTATCCATATCACCAAGTTCCTGGACCAGCTTTTCTTCTTCCACTTCCAGGCCTGTCAGCTCCATCTACAATGCCTTCCTCTCATCCTCACATGCTGTAAGCTCCCTGGTCTCCAAACAGTGTCTGTAGATCTAACTCTTAGATTCTGTGATTGTGATTTGGATGTGTAGCTGCCCTAGAAGACTGTCAGTGCATTCCTTATGCACGGGGCGATCCACATCTTTCTCTAGCAAGGATGTCATATATGTCCATGATGGTCTTCTGGATGCTGTTGAGCCCACCTCGTTGAGCATGGTGAAGGTGTCAGAATTCTCCCTGCTATCTTTCTGCTCGTATGTAATAAGCTCAGTTATTTGATTTTGTTAATGGAACTTTACATTTTCCCCCTAAACTTTTTCTTGTGAATCGCGTACAGTTTACAGAGCAGATTATCAGTTTTATATTCAACACTTCATGCACATTTTGTTTTATCTCATTGATTACAGTCCCCTCAATGTAACATGATTGATCCCACTTCCTTCTTGTGTTTCTTGTTTCCATTCCTCCTTTCTTAGCTCTTCTGAATTTTGTCCTTGAGTAAATGCTTCCCTTTTGATCTCAAGTGGTTGATTGTTCTGAAGCTTTCCTGCCTCAATAGAGTTATTGTTCCCCTTATATATCTATTGTTAGGCTAACAATTGAGCCTTGGGAGGTGATTGCAGTTCTAGACCT
>NW_006408538.1:18232849-18252088 GCF_000296735.1 Chrysochloris asiatica | reverse complement strand
AACACCATCTCATGAGTCCTCTTGACCCGGTATTCCGTGTTGTTGTTGACCGAGCATCTTAGATGACTGTTTATAAGCTTTTAAGACCCCAGTCATTATTCACTAAAGAAGAATGTCGAACATTGTCTTTGTGGACTATCTTATGCCAGTTGACCATGGTGTTCACAAAGATAATGTTTCTGAGCCCCCTGTATGCTCTACCACATTCATGGGTATATTTGTAGCAAAAGTAAATACTCATGTACAAATGTACTCTGTCATACCTATGTTGTGGTTGTTGTTAAGTGCCATGGAGTCAGTTCCAATTCATAGTATAGGGTTTCCAAAAAGTGGCTGGTGAGTTTTAACTGTTGACCTTGTGGTACAAACCATATATGTGTGTATATATATACATCTTTATATACACACACACACATATATATATACATACATATATTAGTGGGTATATTCTCACTCTCCCTCCTACATCCATCAGTCTATCCATGAATCTGCCTGTTTTGTTGTTAGGTGCTGTTGAGTTGGTTCCAACTCATATGATCCTATGCACAACTGCCCGATCATGAACCATCCTCATAACTGTGGTTATGTTTGAACCACATAACCACAATTATTGCTGCCACTGTATCAGTCCATCTTGTTGGGAGTCTTACTCTCTTTACTAACCCTCCACTTTACCAAGCATTATGTCCTTCTCCAGGGACTGGTCCCTCCTCATAACATGTTCGAAGTATGAGAGACAAGTCTCGCCATTCTGACTTTCTAGTTGCATTTCTTTCAAGACAGATTTTTTGGTCTTCTGGCTGTCCATGGTACTTCTCTAGTATTATAATTTAAATCTGTCAATTCCTCTATGGTCTTCCTTATTCGTTGTCCAATTTTCACAGATATAGAAGGTGATTGAAAATACCATGGCTTTGGTCAGGTGCACCTTAACCCTCAAATAGATACTTTGTTCTTGAATACTTTAAAGAGGAATTGCTTAATGCAGTTCTTCATTTGATTTTTTTTTAAATTGCTGCTATAGATGTTGATCAGAGCAAAGTGAAGTCATTAACAACTTCAATCTTTTCTTTATTTATCATGATGTTATTTATTGGTCCAGGTGTGAGGATCTTTGTTTTCTTTAGTAAGTCCTTTTCACTTCTACAAGCAAGGCATATCACAGGTTGTTACTGAATCTTCTTCCAGTCCTGATGCCATGTTCTTCATTTAATCCAATTTCTTAGATTATTTGCTTAGCATTCATAATGAATATGTCTGGTGAAAGGATACAACTCTGGCTCATACCTTTCCTGATTTTAAACCATTCACTAGCCCCTTGTTCTTGGTCTGTGTTCAGGCTCCTCATGAGTACAATTAAGTGTTCTGGAAAACCCATTCTTCACAATGTTATCCATAGTTTGCCATGATCCACACAGTCAAATGCCTTTTCATAGTCAATAAAACACACGTTTTATTTGTTTATCTTTCAGATACTCTGCTTTTAGCCAAGACCCATTTGATTTCAGCAATCATATCTCTCTCTCATTCCAGCTCCTCTTCTGTATCCTGCTTTAATTTCAGGCAGTTAGTTCACTGTCATACTGCTGCAACTATTTTTGAAATATCTCCAGCAAAATTTTAATTGCATATGATATTGTTAGGTGATTTTCACATTCGCTGGCTCACTTCTCTTTGGAATGGGCATAAATATGGCTCTCTTCTGATCAGTTGGCCAGGTAGCTGTCATCCAGATTTCTTGGTATAGACGAGTGAGCATCTCCAGGTCAGCAGCGGTTTGTTGAAGCATTTCCATCAGCTTCTGGAGCCTTGTTTTTCTCCAACGCCTTCAGTGCAGCTTGAACTTCTTTCAGTACCATCGGTTCTTGATCCTAAGCTACTTCTTGAAATGGCTGAACATCGACCTGTTCTTTTTAGTACAGTGATTTTTGTGTATTCCTTCCATTTACTTTCCATCTACTTTAGATGTTTTTTGCATCATTCGATATTTTGCCCATAGAATGCTTCAGTACTACAAGTCAAGGCTTGAAATTTTATTTCCATTCATTCAGCTTGAGAAATGGTGTGTTCTTTCCTTTAGGTTTTGTAACTCAAGGTCTTAACAGATGATTTTATCATTGTACTGTGTCTTATTGAGCTGCTCTTTCAGATTTTACTTTCTTATACCTTTCATTTGCTTTAGCATCTCTTTGCAGGAGAGTAAGTTTTAGAGTGTCTCCTGACATTCATTTTTGGTCTTTTCTTTTTTTCCTGTCTTTTAAATGACCTTCTGCTTTCTTACATCTATATTTTCTTACATCATCCCACAATTCCTGTGGTCTTAGGTTTATTGCATTAAATCTGTTCTTAGAAATGCTCTCTAAATTCATGTGGGATATATACTCAAGGTCACATTTTGACTTTCATGGAGTTGTTTTAATTTTTTTCAGCTTCATCCTGAGCTTGCATATGAGCAACTGGTAGTCTGTTCTGCAGTTTGCTTGTGGCCTTGTTTTGGCTGATGGTATTGATCCACCATCTTTTCCCACAGATATAGTCAGGTCCATGTATATCATTGCCTTTTATATTGTTGGCAAAAATATTTGCAATGATTACGTCGTTGGTCTTGCAAAATTCTGTTGTGGGGACTCCAGCATCATTTCTGTCATCAAGACCATATTTTCCAAATGATTCTCTTTTGCATTCCAATCACTTGTAATTATCAATGCATCTTGATTGCATGTTTGACTACTTTCAGAATGAAGAGGTTTGTAGAATCCCTCAATTTCATCATCACTGTCTTTAGTGGTCGGTAGATAAATTTGAATATTACTGGTATTAACTGGTCTTCCTTGTAGATACATGGTTATTGCCCTATCACAGACAGCATTGTACTTCAAGATAGATCTTGAAATGTTCTTTTTAGTGATGAATGCGACCCCATTCCTCTTCAATTTGACATTTCTGGTATAGTAAACTTTGTGATTGTCAGATTCAAATGGGCAATACTAGTCACAAATGCCTAGGATATTGATCTTTCTGTATTCCATTTAATTTTTTACAACTTCCAATTTTCCTAAATTCATACGTCATACATTCCACATTCCAATTATTAATGGATGTCTACAGCTGTTACTTCTTATTTTGAGTTGTGCCCCATTAGCCAATGAAGGTCCAGAAGCTTTGCTCCATCCATATCATTATAGACAACTCCACTTTGAGGAGGCAGCTATTCCCAGCTTGTATTGTGAGTGCCTTCCAACCTGAGGTGCTCATCTGCCAGCACTATATCTGACAATGTTCTGCTGCTATTTGTGTGGTTTTCAATTTCTGGTATTATATGTGACATTGTTCTCCTACTAATCCTAAAGTTCTCAGAGCCCTGGTGGTGCAGTGGATTATGTACTGGGATTCTAATCACAAGGTCAGCAATTTGAATCTACCAGCCCCTCTGAGGTAGAAAGATGAGGCTTTCTATTCCCTAGTGTGGTGCTGTAGCATAAACACTGGCCCGCAGTGTTGGTTTGAACTGCAAGGTTGGTGGTTCAAACTCACCAGCTGCTTCTCCGAAATCCTATACAGGGCCTCTATGAGTTGGAACTGCCTGGACAGCGCTTAATAACAAAAACAGTAACTTCTGTAAAGATTTTTACAGCCTCAGAATACTGAATTGTTGTTAAGTGCCATCGAGTCGATTTCAGCCCATAGTGACCCTGTATAGGATTTCCAAGGAGCATCTGGTGGGTTTGAACTGCTGACTTTGTGATTCACAGTCCAGTACTGATCCACAGCACCACACCAGAATATTGAATAGGAGTGGTGATAAAAGGGCATCCTTGTTTGGTTCCTGTTTACAAGAGGAATACTTTAAGTTTCTCTCCGTTGAGATTCCTGTTGCCTGTTGGTTATTTATGTATGCTCTTAATTATGTTGAGGAGATTCCCTTATATTCCTATTTTGTTGAGTGTTTTTATCAGAATAGGTGTTAGATTTTGTCAAATGCCTTTTCTGCATCCATTGACATGATGATGTGATTCTTTCCCTTTGTTTTATTTATGTGGTGGATTATTGAGCCATCCCTGTGTATGTGGTATGCATCCCAGTTGGTCATGGTGTGCTATTTTTGATATCTTGTTGGATTTTATTGGTTGTGATTTTGTTGAGAATTTTTGTAACTGTATTCATGAAGGATGTTGATTTTTTTATTGATGTATTTCCCTGGTTTTCATATCAGGGTTATGCTCTCTTTGTAAAATGAAGAGTTTCATTCTTTTCTATGTCCTAGAATAGTTTAAGTAGAATTGGTGTCAGCTTGTTTCTCAATGTTTGGTAGAATTTACCAGTGAAGCCATCTGGGCCCAGATTTTTTTTTATTGGGAATTTTTTATGACCTGATCAATTTCTTCTTTTGTTATAAGTCTATTCACATTTTCTATTTCAGTCCATGTTAGTTTAGATGTCGCTATGAGTTGGTACTAACTTTGATGGCACATAACAACAACAACAAATGTGTCTCTAGAAATTTGCCCATTTAAATGTGTTGGAGTACATTTCTTCATAGTATTCTGCTATTGTCCCTTTTATTTCCTTTGGATCTGTTGTACATTATCCAATTCTTATTTGTGTTATTTGTATCTTCTTCTTTTCTTTGATAGATTTTCCTGTGGTTTGTTGATTTTATTAATCTTTGAAAATAACCACCTTCTTGTTTTGTTCATTCTTTGTGTTGTTTTTCTGCTTTCTGTTTCATTTATTTCTTCTCTAATTTTAATTTATTTTCTTCTGGTGACTGTATGCTTACTTTGCTGATTGTTGAAGATGTTGGATTAAGGTGTTGATTTTGGCCCTTCTTTTTGCATATGCACTTACTTTTATAAATTGCCCTCCAAACACTGTTTTTACTGTGTCCCAAAGATTTTGCTGTGTTTTGTTTTCCTTCTCATTTGATTCAAGGAATTTTTTTGTTTTATTTTGTATCTTAGACTTCTTTGTTTTCTTTCTTTCTTTTTTAATGTGGCCCTGTACAGATAAGTGATGTGTCATGAAGATTGGGAATATATATATATATATATCTGCTCCTCGAAAACCCTATACAGGGTCCCTATGGGTTGGAATAGACTTGACAGCACTTAACAACAACAAATATATAGATTTTTTTTTTTCTCAATCCCATCTTTAATCCCATCTGTTTAAAAGTTAGTTATCACTAGAGAAGGCAGTCTAGAGGTTGCCTGGTGATCTTGTGGTAAGGAACAAAATGTCTTCACCAAAGTATAGACTTGCTGTTTATAAACAGCAGTGGATGCCTTTGAAATGCTTTATCTGGAGCAGTTAAAGGCAGCTGCTCATCACATTGTTAACTAGGTTGAGATTTTCTAATTGACAAATTCCACCAAATCTAGAAACTAGACACAAACAAGACTGGAATGTGTATGTTTCAACAGAGGAGAAATTGTAAAATGCTGGTGCCATTTACTGACATAACACTTCTAGACCAAGTACTCCATTGGAATAAATATTTCCAGGTTCCTTTTCATTTTAAGGATGAAACAGAGAATGTCCAGGATGGAGACATAATTACAATTTATAACATGGATTGAATTATGAATTATATTGTCTATCTTAGTTACAAATTTGTTTATGTAGTTTTGTACAGTTTTTATTCATTTGGATTTTTTTCACTCCTCTTTTACAATATTCATCTTCAAAGAATTCCAAATGGTCAATACTTAGAGGAGCAAATCTTGTACATTTCTCTTTCCTTCACTTACTTTTGGCTAGTGGAAGAGATCACCACGTATTTAGAGCAAGGTAGGTAGCATTTCCATGGGTTATCTTCCCGGTCAGGAACAGGGTGAAATAGAAAACGTTTTCTTTGTTAAACATGTTGGCAGAAGAGCATAATTCATCAGTATTTTAGGGTACGTATCTTTCTGACATTCTTCGCAGAGCCATAACAATGATCCCACCAATGAGATAAATGCTACTAAGATCCTAAATATGATTTCAACCAGGGTTACTGTTGGCAAACTATCCATTGAGGAACCAGTTGCCACATCTGAGGTTGTGATGCTCTGGCTTTCTTCTTGGCCATGGATGGAGCTTTTTGAAGGTTGGCAGGTCCTTGATGTGACTGTGCGTTATACTCTACGTTTATTGGCACCAGAGCTATCCTATTAGTGGACTCTAGGGCTTTTCACTGGCATCTGAAGTCTTCATGTTATCTTCTGCACCTCGGGTCACCATTCCATCTTCTGTTGCTAGCATTGGTATGTCATCTTCTGGTTGGACTATGCTGGCTCCTTCTGCCATGACCCAGGAGTGATACACACTTCCCAAGAGAAAGAGCAGAACTGGTACCTTCAACATTGTTTCAGATGGCTGGTTCTTTTTAGGTCCGAGTAGCTAATGTTTATGTTGGGTGAAGATAAAAAAAAACGAAACTTCTAGGCCCAGGTCTTCACCCAAAGTAGCAGGGGAGTGGGGCAGGAATGTGGGGAGCAAAGAGAGTCCCTCCCCAAACTTTTCCTGCCTGCAGCAGTAGAAATAGCCAACCTTTGGAAGATCAACTTTGCAGTTTCTGATTCAAGGAATATTTGTATTTCATTTTAAAATTTCTTCTATTACCCTGAAGTTTTTAAGCAGGATTTTATTCCGTTTCCATGTATTTGATTTTCCCCCCTGATCTTCCTATTGTTGATTTTATACTTTTTATAGTGTTGTGATCTGAGAAGATGCTTTGTAGTATTTTGATATTTGTAAATTTATTATGACTTGCTTTAACATATGGTCTGTTCTGGAGAATGTTCCATGTATATGGGAAAATAATGTGTATTGTGCTGCCTTTGGGAGTTTTCTGTATATGTCTTTGAGGTCCAGTTGGTTGGTTGTTTTTGTTTAGTTTTTCTCTGTCTTTAATGAGGTTCTTTCTAGTTGTTCTGTCCTTCATTGAAAGTGGTGTATTAAAATCTCCTGGTGTGGCCCTGTAGCAGTTCAAACGTGCCAACCATTCCTCAGAAACCCTTTGAATTGGAACTGATAGTAAAAATTGGAACCACCTGGGTGGCACTTAACAACAACAGCAGCTATTACTGTGGAGTTTTTCTCCTCAATTCTGTTTGTTTGATTCATGGATCTTGAAACGCTTTCGTTGGGAGCATCAATATTTATTATAGTTGTGTCCTCTTGTTCAGTTGACACTTTAATCATGAGATATTTTCCTTCTTTGTCTCTAATGCTGGTTTTTGCCTTAATCAGATTAATATTATCACGCCTGTTTATTTTTGATTGTTGTTAGCTTAATATTTTTTTCCCCCACTCTGATTTTTAGTCTATTTTTATCTTAGTTTGTAAGGTATATCTCGTGCAGACAGTATATTAAAGAATCCTGTCTTCTTATCCATTCTGCTACTCGCTGCCTCTTGACTGCTGCATTTAATCTTTATGTTCCATGTAATTATTGATGGGTATGCACTGACTGCTGTCGTTTTGTGTTTTATATGGTGCTGCTGGGTTTTTTTGTTTCACTTACTTTTCTGTGCTGAGTTCCTTTTGTTTGTTGTTTTTCTTGTTAATGTCTTCATTGCTATTGTAGTATTTACTGCATCTTTATGATTTTCCTTAATCTTGAGGAGATTTATTAACTTTCTTTGATATTATCCTATAAGTCAAGCTTTTTCTTTAAAAATAATTGCAAATTCAATAGTTTCTCTTTGCACTTAGCTAAATTGGCTAACTTATTGTGGCACTGTAGGATAAACACTGGACTGCTTTCCAGAAGGTCAGTGGTTTAAACCCACCAGGTTTCCTCAGAAACCCTATGCAGGATTCCTATGAGACAACACTTAACGACAGCATGTAATACATATTCCTCTTTTTCTAGTATTCTGAGGTCCTCAAAACCCAATTTACCTCTGTATTTACAGGCTTAGTAATTCACTCATTCGGTGTTGTCATCGTTTGTTTTTTGTTTTTGGAAATTTGCTAGTACTTTCGTATGTTATGACATAAAATATTGACCACATGTGAAGTTGGCATTGTGCCATCATTTAGAGACCCAGAAAACAGCTTACAATATTAAGTAATTTATCAGGGTTTGCACAAAGAGTAAAAATATTGAACTTGAATGTCTTTTTATTTTTTCCAAATTTTTTTTTTCCCAAATAATTGGCTTATTTCCAGGTGGCAAAGACTTCATGGCATATCAAAGACTACAGAGCAGGATTCTGGACTGGGTTAATGTGAGAGTATAGGTGTAATAGGAATGATTGAGTGAGGAGAACTAAAAAGATGAACTGTTCAGTGATTTCTTTTTTTTTAAAAAAGTTATTCTTAAATGTACAACAGTCCCCAAGACATCACTTCTAACTAACTACAGGTGTTTGATGGAGGGTCAGCTATCACCTAAGTCACCAAGAGCAGCTAGTTTTTTTTTGCCAGACTGCTTTAATTCTACCTACAGCCAGAGAAGCTATTCCTCCAGCCTTCACTTTTTGCTTCTTGAGTTTCCTTTGTTCTTTTTGTTACTGTCTGAAAGCCTTATCTTCCTTGTCCATTTCCCTGTTCTACTTCGTGAGCTGTTTCAGGGACTTCTTTTTGCCATCTTTGTAGCAGGACATGGCATCTGCTGCCCCTGTCCCAGGCCTGCCACAGAAGGCAGAGCTCAGCCATGTTTTTTTATTCTGAATCTAGCCTAAGTCCTTTCTGTATTATAATTACTGTACATTGGTTGCTCCTGCAACTTGACGCAAAACATTTAATTGTAGTAATGTTTTATAGGCTTTTCTTTTTGCGTATTATTCTGTGCTGTTATCGATACTCTTTGTCCTTTTTAAAAATTTGGGAATGTCATTGTTGTCTGACATGGTATTATGTATCGGTTTAATAATTTTGTCATGATTCTGAATTGAGTCACTAATATTACACATGTTGTTATTAGGTGCCATTGAGTCAGTTTTGACTCTTAGCAACCCTGTCTGGGTTTTCCCGAGGCTGTAAATCTTTACAGGAACAGAAAGTCACTTATTTTTCTTGAGCGCCTGGTGGTTTTGCACTACTAACCTTGTGGTAAGCAGTCCAGTGCTCCAATAATGTACATGTTACTGCTGTTGTTAAGTGCCTTCGAGTCAGTTCTGATTTATAGAGACTCTGTCTAGGGTTTGAACTGCCAACCTTGTGGTTCACAGTCCAGTGCTTATCCTACAGTGCCACACCAGGAGTCCAGTAATGCGTATGGTGGTGCTGGTGGTTCTGTGCCGTGGAGTCCATTCTGGCTCATAGAGCCCTTGAATAGGGTTCCCAAGGCTGTAAATCTTTACAGGAGCATAGAGTGGCTGGCAGAGTTGAATTGCAATGAAATGAATTGCAACCCAATTCATAACCCCTAAACTACCAAAACTCCTTAATAATGTATATAATGTAAGGTAATGTTACACACTGTTAACTTTTTTTTTTTTAAATAAACATGGCTCTTAGCAGTTTACTGGATTTGAAAGTGGACCCCAAATGGTTCCAATATACAAGCTTTGAGGTTTTAAACTTGTGACAAGGGCACAGGCGAATTTTCTACTCATTGCAAGCAAATCCTTACTTTAGCTTTAGCGAGCCACAATCCCTTAAGACCCATGAACCTTCAGCTGGTTGTCCTTAGCCAGTCCAGTCCCATAAAGAACTGGCCTATGTATGCACTGGTCTTCCTATAGCTGAATTACTGCTCTGTATTCTAGACGCTGAATTACAGTACCATTGCAGGCAGATTTCTTCTCAAGCACCTTTACTAGTTTCTTTTTATGTAATTATCAGTGATCCTTGGGACAGTAAGGCTCTTCCTACCATTTTTTCTGTTTAATTCTTATGAGAATCAATCCCAGCAGGAAGCAGGTCATCACCCTTACTTGCATCAGCAAAGGGGTCATAACAGTGGAGGTCCTGAATAATAGACATATGATTCCTTGTCCCCAGTGGAAATGGCTTATAGAGGTCAGAGGCGGTGGTGGGAGAAGGCAGATGGTTAGGGGACAGAACTTCAGAAAGTGAGGGGGAGGTTTCTGGGTCTTTGGTGGTCGCTCAGTGACTGGTAACCTTTAAAAAAAAAAAAACAACATAATTTTTTTCAGGTAAAAAAAATTTTTTTAATCACAGAACAATAACAAGAAATTTTTCTTATTCAAAGAATTCCCATTTACCCTCCAGCCTGATTCACCTTTTGTTAACATATTTTATTACCTTTACCATTCTTTTCTTTATCTCTCTTTATTATTTTTTCTTTTGATTATTTTGAAGATACTTTGCTTCCTTACCCCTAAATATTTAGTCTTACCTAAAAAGTGCTTTTTCTTTTCTGTTTTGTTTTCATCAGGGTACTAGAGTCACATACATGTAGCCAGGATTTATTTTCTCATAGCTTTTTTTTTGTAGATGGGATTGGGTAAGGATTAAGTTTTTTTGGTGCTGGATCTACAATTTAAGTGTGATGTTTTCAATTTGTCATCAGTATTCCTCTGGGCCATTTGTTGTTGTCTTTCTTGGCTTGTTCTTTTGGCTCCCACCTCTTGTTCCTGACACACCTAGATCAAGTATGAGAGCTCAGTGCCTTCCCCTACATAATGCTGTCATTCAGAACCTGAGAATCTTTTGCTGCTACTGGCCTTTTTTTTTTTTCCCTTTTACGCTCTATGTCTTAAGGTAAACTGAGTTTCAATTGGCTCATAATGTGGGTACTAAAAACCCCACCTATCTGCCAAGCCCTTTAGGCTGCGAGCAAAGTGAAGGCTTGGTACTTGTCATTCCTTTGCAGCAGTTGAGCTGAAAGAATGTTGCATGGCTTGTTGGAGAGTGCTAACAGCTTGGCTTCAAGTGGCATGTGTATGAGGGTGTGTGTAGAGAGTGGAGGGTCTTGTAGTTGTGTGAGAAACCTGGCTTCCTTCCTGGTGTCTCATTAGTCATCAGACAGTATTTACTGAGGGCCTCCCTTTATGATGAGCACTGTGATAGGTACTTTTTGAGTGATATACTCTAATACATAATTAAGTTACACTATTAAAGTCAAACATTCTAGCTCTGCCACTTACCAGTTTTGAATTGGGCAAGTTAATGACTTTAAGCCTCATTTGACTCTTCAATAAAATGGGGTTAATAGTACCTATCTGATAGGCCTGTTATGAAGATTAAATAGAGAACTAAGTATAGTCATTAGCACAAACCTGACACGAGTTAGTGTTTCATTTCAAATAGTCGTATTTGAGATATGTGACTGACACCATATGAAACAAATAGAGCATGATAAAAAGCAAATAGGTAATAATTTGACAGTACAGTAAGTTTATAATCAAATACTTTAATTGTGACATGCAGATTATAAATAGCCTGGGCATTTAGAAAAGGGAAACAACAGTCTTGTGAAACCATTTAATATGCTTGTGCCTCAAAATTTCCACTGGGCACACTGGGGATAATGCTAGGTTATCTCCCAGAGAATAATTCAGATGTTAGAACAGTTCTGTTTTTTTAGCTGGTACTTGTGATAGGGGAAAGGAAGGGAAAAATCCTAGGAAACTATTAGAAACCAATCTTAACACTGTAGTCTTAATTTTTTTCTTATGTGCACATTGCAGCTTTATAGGAAAATTTAAAATTGGAAATTAGAAGTACTTCCACCTACGGAAGGTCCTCCCTTCAATTTCTTGTTGCTTCTCTGGCATTTTAATTAATTGAAAACTTAAGTTGATTAATGGATGACCTTTGATTATGAACTTCTGTAATGTAACCTGAGGAATAAATAATTTGTAACTCAAATGATCTGTTTGGTCCTCTGGCAAAGCAAGCAAACAGATAAATAACAGGAGATGATTTCGTTCTCTGGGTAGGGATGTAAAGTCCTGTGGTATACTCATCATGAGCGTTTCTCTGGTCTAGGACACTTTACTCAGAACTCCAGACTCCCACCTTAAACAGTCTTTCATAACCATATACATGTAAAACACTCGTAACAGTTTTTTACCCACAACATCCAAAAGAAATTGTTTCAATTCCTGGTGTGGGGTGTGCTTACTTGGTGATTATTTGGGAGTAGTGGTGTGGCGCTGAAGGATAAGCATTTGACTGCTAAAACCGCATAGTTGGCAGTTCAAACCCAACAGTTGCTCCTTGGAAACCCTCTACAGTGTCTTAAGAGTCAAAACAGATTAGATGGCACTTAACAACAATTTTAGAACTGAAAATTGGAGTCCTGGTGTGGCACTGTAGGGTAAGCACTGGACTGCTAACCATAAGGTCAGCAATTCAAATCCACCAGATGCGCCTTGGAAGCCTTATACAGGGTTGTTATGAGTTGGAACCAATTCTAAAGCACTTAATGATAACAACAATTTTGAAAGTTTATATCTGATTTTTATTCCCTTCAAGAAAATTTCAGAGAGGTTTTCCCTGAAAGTATATGTGTGTTATTATTATTTTTATTATTTTGCCTCCTTAGTTTGAATGCTTCTCTCTTTTTGGCGTTGCTATCTTTTTATTTTTTTTTCCTGTGGCATTGTTTGCCAAGGTTTCAAGTTTATAGTAAGAGGTGAGGCAACGTTGATCTTGGCAGAACAGCACAAAGCCAGTAGAGTCATTAAGTGACGTAAGCTTTGGAATTTTTTTGACCCTTCTTTCTGTTAAAACTCTGGCACGGCTCACAGCTGTCTATTCTAGTCACAGAAGAAAAGAGAAGAGGCTTCGGAATATCTAGATGGGATGGATGGTAGAAGTTTGGACACATTATAAAACAGCAACAACACCAACAAAGCTCCATATAATTCAAAAAGGCTTCTTGATCTTGGGGAATCTTTGGCAGTAGCTCAGAACTAGAGTTACCCTTTTTACTCAGATGATAATGGGACAAGGCAATAGAGGGCGAGAAGGGTTTTGTGTGAGTCCGACTTATCTGTCTGCCTCTCCTTCTAGCTGGGAAAATCTTCACTCCAGAAGAAGCATTAAAAGCAAGCATGAAGAGCACATCTTATCCTGATCCTGGATGCTGTTGGAGTTAAGGATTACAGCCACTTCACCAGGATTTTGTGGAGACAATTCAAGAAAAATAGAAGGAAACAATACTTAAGGATTTCTCTGCATTTACATTTTAGACATCAGTTGGAATAAGAGAAGAACAGCTCTGTACTCTGGATCTAAGGGAATACTTGAGCCCCTTCAGCTATATGCATGATGTTTGCAAGATTATAAACTCAGAATCTTTCAACATAAACTCATTAAATTCTGTATATTCTTTCTGTTGAGGATTTGAGCAGAAAAAAAAAACCCCCAGACTTCCAACCCCAAAGATACAAACCTTCTTTGTGTTTTCAGGCTAAATGTGAACAATAATGTCTTGGAAGAGAAATTATTTTTCAGGGGGTCGTGGTAGTGTCCAAGGGATGTTTACACCTCGAAGTTCAACTTCCATAGCCCCCAGCAAAGGTCTCAGCAATGAGCCAGGACAAAACAGCTGCTTCCTCAATAGTGCCCTGCAGGTAAGGGGAATTTTTTTCTTTCTTGGTGAACTTTGACTTTCAGTTTTGATGCTGTATGTCTGATGAGCTCTTCTAAATATAATACTTGACAGTCCTTAAGGACAGCAACCTTATATTGGTTTTTTTTTTAAAGTTACTCTGTGTATTTGTGAAAAGAAGAGTAGTAATAATAATGGAAATATAATAGCTATAGCGACTCATAATCACTTGCCTAAAGGGTAATCTTTACTTGACCGAGGTAATCTTTTTACCTGTTCATTGACTGTTTTCCTACTTTTTACTACACTTTTTTTTTTTTTCATCTTAGACAAAGGTGTTTTATCACTCTGGCTGGTTTTCTGTAGTATGGTTGTGTGCAGTCGAGTCAGATCTGAATTATAGTGACCCTCTATCAGGCTTCCAGCATACACGGTGGCTTAATACAATAAGCGTTTTGACTGTGAACCACAAAGTTTGCAGTTCAATCCCACCAGCCATTCTGCAGAAGAAAGATGAGACTTTATGCTCCTAAGAAGATTTAAGCTTCAAAAACACTATATAGTGTCGCTATGAGTCAGAACCAACTTGTTGATACTTAGTAAGAACAGCAAGAGGGTTTCCAAGTCAACTGGTTGACAACTAAAAACAAAGTGATTATCTACCCAAGATTCTTCCTTTTTGGTGTTTCTTGCCACCTCAGTGGTCTGAGAATCCCAAAGCTAGATTGTCTTTCTGCTATGCCTAGTTAGGTGAATAAGCGGTTAAACTCATCCTCCCTTGACCTCAGCTTCACGTAATTTGGTTCCTTTCTTTTATGCTTTTCAGATTAAAAGTAAGTGAAGTTCACAACCAAAGAGAATAATTATATTTGGATGAAATATTAATTTTTCTCCTTAGATGGATTGAGAAAATATGAGTAGGTTCATAGGAGAGGAGAAGACGAAACCGTGTTTTTGATTTAAAGAACACCAAGACTACTGGATTCTAGACCTTTCTATAGAGCAGCCTTGGGACCTTGTACAAGTTGTTGTGTTTCAGTCTCCTCATTTGTAAACATGGATTTTGACACTTACCTAATAAAAATTTCTTACTTTTCAAGATTTTGCTTGAAAGCATTAAAAATCCTAAATGCTAACACAAATTTCATGCAGTTGGGATGCGGTTGATTAGGTTTATTCCAGATGACACATAACTAAGTTTTGAATGACTATGCATGTACTGAAGTCCCGCTGTGGTGCTGTGGGATAAGCACTGGACTAAAGCAGCAAAGTCTGAGGTTCAAACCCACAAGCCGCTCCTTGGAAACCCTATACAGGGTCAGTATGAGTTGGAACTGACTCAATAGCAGTTAACAACAACATGCAAGTACTGATCATTATATTTGCAGTTTAGGAGCAGAGAATAAGGTGTTGATGAATGTGTGTTTTACCACCTTCTTGGTCATTGTCATGTTTTTGTAATTCTGCTTCTTCCTGTATATTCTAATGATATTTTACACAGAATACAATAGTTATGGCTGTATCTTCTGAATTCTGTTGCCATATGTAACACATCACACACACGTTTCTTTAATCACTTAAGAATAGAGACACTGATGGTTTTAGAGTGCCTATTATAATCAAGTTGAAAAGAATTTTTGCTATAATCCAGAGCTATAAATTTTAATATGAAAGCTGTGTTGAACCCGTTACATTCATTATAAAAAGATGCTGTTTACATTGGAATATAGCATGTTTCAAGGAACTTTTAGAATGTGTAACTTGAGACACAAAAGAGGTTCCAGAGATGTGCTCTGATCTGGGGCACGCAGGTAGTGCTGTTTCATATATGAGAGGTCTTCAAAAAGTTTGTGGACATTAACATTTTTGTCCATGAATTTTTTGAAGTCCCTTCATATGATGCAAGTAAACATTTCCCAGGCAGGAGGAGCTTCTCTAGACTTTTTTTTTAACTCTCTAATTGTGAATTGAATGAATGCATCAGTTTTACATTCAACAATTCATAGACTTTTCGTCTCAGTGATTACAATCCTACCATGTAATAGCAGTTATCCCACTTCCTCCCTGTTGTTCCTGTTTCCATTCTATCCTCCTTCCTATCCCTTCTCAACTTTTTCCTTAGGTAAATGTTGCCCCTTTGATCTTAAATAGTTGTCAATTCCATGGTGAGCATACCTTACTAGTGTTTTTGTCCTGCCTGTATACCTATCTACTGCTTAACTAAAAATTGAGCCACGATTTGAAATCCATTCCAGACCTAAAGGGGGTGGTCAAGGGCCACACTCTTGGGTTCCTCCAGTGTCTTTGTGACCAGTAAACATGGCCTATTTTTTTTTTAAATCACTTTAAATTTTGTTCCACATTTTCTCCCATTCTATCTGGGACCTTCTAACATTGCAATCCCTTACAGTGCAGTTGGTAGTGATAGCTAGCTACTATCTAATTTGTTCTTCTGGTCTAGTTTTTTACCTAAAGCTCTTTTCTGTTCCAGAATCTCATCCAGGACCCTGTATTATCATGGCTTTTGGAGCCCTGGTAGTGTAGCGAGTTACAAGTTGGGCTGTTAACCGCAAGTTTGGGGTTACTAACCACAAAGTCAGCAATTCGAATCTACCAGCTGTTCCACAGGAGAGAGTTGAGACTTTCTGCTGTGGAAACTTTGTACAGGGTTGCTATGAGTCAGAACAGACTTGATGGCACACAACCACCACCACCACCACGTCTATGAGTTCTTTGGCTTTGGTCATTTTCCAGAATTTTCTTGTTTTTGATGACCTTACCAGTTTGGAGAAGTGCTGGTCAAGTATTTTGTAGGATGCTCCTCCACTGAAATTTGCCTGATGTTTTTCTCATCATTAGACTTGGGTTATGAATTTTGGAGGGAGGACGACCACAGAAGAAAAACTACTGTTCTCATCATATTTTCAACATGCATACTCTCAGTATGATTTATCACTGTTAGTATTTCCATTGTGTGCTTTTTTGATCCTGTTGACTTAAGAAAGCCATAACTTGGAGAAAAGTCCAGAATTTGACAAATCTAACAAAGACAAAATTCCATACTATGGTTCAAGATTCTAATACAACTTTTTTAAAAAAAATATTCTTATGTAGTTTATATTAACCATTGAAATAAACCCTTATTCTGCAGCTTTTTAAGCCACAGATGTCCTCTTTAGGATCATGTTTTATATATGTAATTTGTATTTTTTTAAATGATATTTATTTAATATTCAAATTAATGTACTTTAGGAATATCATTCTTTATCTCTCTTGTTAGACCCTTCACCTTTTTTGACATTTATTTCAATATACTAGAATGAGTTTTCTCTTGGGGCAAAAAGCATCTTCTTGGTAGTGATTTAATTTAAAATTAAATGGTGGTTCTTTATAGACTAATGCAGTATTTTCCTTTTGTCACCAGGTTTTGTGGCACTTGGACATCTTCCGGCGTAGCTTTAGGCAGCTCACAACTCATAAGTGTATGGGAGATTCCTGTATCTTTTGTGCACTCAAGGTAGGTTCTTCAAATTTGTTTCTTCTTACTACCTTTAGGTTGTCAAATGACTAATATTGAAGTGGCCTGGTTAATCAAGGAGATATGAGAGAATTTGTTGTTGAATTATCGTCATATCATTTAGTGTAAAAGATGAATACAATGCATTTTTCTTGCTTTAAAGAATTACTATGTGGCTCTAGTAGTGTTTTTCTGAACATTTTTTGCCCTACAGTGCTTTATAATGTGATAGGATACCATTCAAGCATTATTCTATTTTGGGTGTTTATCTGAAAAATGAATTCTGAATTTTCATTTGAAAGAAATACATGACTTAAGTATTTTTAATAAGTTTGACTGTTAAAGCTAAGTTTAGCAACAACCTCTTCCAGTTAAGAAATGCCAACACTAATTAATTTTCTATTGCCATACTTTTTGTTTGTATCTACTCCATACTTTCCTATCCCATGTATTGTCTGGCTCCAAGTTTTCTATTTCCTAATAAAATGAAACTGGAGTAAAAGAAATGGCCTAAAATGGGATACTTCTGACTCAGAGATTTTAGGTATGCTGTTTAAGAAAAAAAAATTAAAATGTGTAAAAGTTCTATTCTCAATTACATTATCTGTTTGTTTTTTTTTCCAAAATGATGGAAAAGCATGCTTATGTTTTCTTGGTCCAAATGTACAGTGAATTATTTGTGGTTGGATACGTCTTTCCTGAGTTCTGGGTGAGTTTCCAGAGTCCGTTTTCAGTCTCATGAAGTCTGGATTCTTAGCTCATCATAGAGACGCTTAGAGCTGATCAGTATATGGTCTGTTTAGTTTTGTTTACATCTTAGAGAAGAAATTGTGGCCAGGCAATCCAGGAAAATTTCCCAGTTATATCAGTTACTTGGAACAACTTATTCAAAAAAATATTTTGAGCAACAGCACTCTGACATTTTAGGTTCATGATAGGCAAATATTTTTAGGAAGAGATCCTTGAGTCCTCTGATTCTTTTTTCTCCCCCACCTGGATCCCAAATAGACTTTTTCCTGCTCTTCCTTTGGAATCACTGTAACTTTTAACATAGAATATAAATTATTGTTTAATTGAGAAGTTTTAAGTATCAAATTTAAAGAGTACAAAATCTTTTACAAGTTGATTGTAACATTTCTGACTATTTCCGTTGAGACAGAAGACCATCTAAAAGAGCATTTGACCTAATTTTATAAAAGGTACATTGACATTAATTATCTAATATTATATAAACAAAACATACAGTAGCCTCTTTGTCAACAAGTCCGAGGAAACTCTGGTCCATGGCATTAAAACCAGAATACCAATGTAAGATATTTGATAAGGAGATGTGAATTCTAAAGAAATTCCTGTTGTTGTTGTTAAGTGCTGTTGAGTCAGTTCTAACTCATGTTGTTGTTAAGTACTGTCGAGTCGGTTCTGACTCATAGCAAGCAAGACCCTGAATAATGTTTCTGAGGAGCAGCTGTTGGGTTTGAACTACCAACCTTGTGGTGCGTAGTCCAGTGCTGATCCTATAGCTCCACACCAGGATTCCAAATCATAGGAACCCTTTATAGGGTTTCCAAGGCTGTTAATCTTTACGGGAGCAGCAAGCCTCATCTTTCTCCCACAGAGAAATCTTGGTAGAATAATCTAAAACTAGCATCTCTTATCTGTACCAGGAGGGGAAGGTAGAACTTACAAGACCCCTGGCATGCTTTTGACAAGTCAGGACTGAGCCATATTCTTCACTAATCTAGGTGGGGCTCTGGAGAACTGGTTGTCACTCTCTTGGAGTTATGTTTCATATTTCTGAGGAATAAAGGATTACTTTTATATAAATCAATCTCACTATATAACATAATAAGCCAGAGAGATGAAGAAAGTCAATAGCCAGATTTCCCAAGAACAGAGGGAAGTTGTTTTTCACCCTGTTGTTGTTCTTGTTGTTAAGTATCATGTCAGTTCTGACTCTTAGCAACCCTATAGGGTCTCTGAAGAGCAGTTGTTGGGTTTGAACTTCCATTCTTATAATTAGCAGTCAAGTGTTTATCTTACACAGTGATACAGGATTCCTTCATCCTTTTAGGGCTGAGGAAATCTAGGGCCTTTTCAGAGAAGCAGTTGCTTGTGATGGATAGATCAATGAGTTTTGGTCATCAAAAGCTTTATTTTGTATCTTAATAATTCTGGCAATTTGTTGGAATTAAGGTGCTCTCCTCATCACATGACCTGATCTAACCCTTAATTTTATTTTCTTTTACTGTCTTTTTTTTTT
>NW_006408538.1:18219145-18232507 GCF_000296735.1 Chrysochloris asiatica | reverse complement strand
GTCAGCAATGCTTGGGTTACTGTCTCTTTTGCTATGTTGAAAGTGTATTATTAATGTGTTTATTTGCTTGTTTTACCTATAATGCATTTTAATTCCTCATTGTTTGTCATAGATTGAATTGTGTGCCTCCAAAATATATGGCACCTTGACTGGGCCATGATTATCAATGGTTTGACAGTTAAGTAATGTGTTAAGTAATGTAATGTGGCAATCATGTGATCAGCCTTGACTGAATGTAGTTATCTTACATGTTGTAAATCCTTACTCCTATGACATTCTTAAGGATGCAATAAGCAGGATTAAGTTTTATGTTGAGCCATTCTATTTTGAGATGTAAAAGAGATTAAACAGGCAATCAGAGCTCAGAGGGACTTACTACCACCAAGAAAGAAAAACTAAAATGGAGTATGTCCTTTGGACCTCTAGTCCCTGCACTGTGAAGCTTTTCGATTCAGAGGAAGATTGACGCCTAGATGCATGGAGAGCTTCAGGAAATGTTGGGCTTACAGGTGCTGAAAGGAGAACTTTTTTACAGAGCCAAGAAAGAGAGAAACGTAGATTAGAGCTGATGCTCTAATCTGTGAGTGCACCATCTTGGAAGGGGATCATGCAGCCCAGTCAAATTGTTATATGACAGCAGACCCTGCAGACATCATGACCTTTCACATTCTCTGAGCCAGAACCACCTAGCTATGCTACTCCCAAACTCTTGACCCACAGTCACTCTGTGGGATAATAAATGGTTATAATTGTTTTAAAACAAAAATCCATAAAGAGAGTAAGAAGAAAAAGCTACAAAGTGGGGAAAAAATGTATGCAACATCTAAGCACTAACAAAGGATCTGTATTCAGAGTAGATAAGAACTCATGTAAAGAATAAGTAAAAGATAATGGTTTGTTGTTGTTAAATGCCTCAAGTCAGCTCTGGCTCATAGCAACCCTGTATAGGGTTTCTGAGGAGCACTTAGCGGGTTTGAACAGCAGACCTGTGGCTCGCAGTCCAATGCTGATCCTACAACACTGTCTAGTCCTAATCCTACAACAATAGAAAAATGGACAAAAGACATATAAACACACATTTTTCAGACGAGGAAATTCAAATGATCCCTATGCATAAGGAAAGATACGTTCCTCAAAATCTCTGTGCCAGACTCTTTGTAGTAATCTAAGAAATGTAAATTAACTCCTACCCTTCAGGTTAATAGACATTTAAAAATTTGATACAATTAAATGTTACCTAAGCACTGGACTGCTAACCTCAAGGTCAGCAGTTCAAACCCACCAGCTACTCCTTGGAAACCCTATGCAGGGTGGCTGTGAGCCATAACTAACTGAACAACAACAAAAAATAGAATAATAGGAATTTACATTTCTGTTGCTGTTTAGGATATAAATTGATACCACTAGTTAGGAAACAATTTGTCATTACGTAGTCAAATTGAACTTGTAAAAGAAAACAAAACTAAATCGGACAGCTTGCTGTTGAGTCAGTTCCAACTCACAATGATCCCATAGGACAGAGAGGAGCGGCTTCCCAGGTTTCGAGATTATAAATCTTTACAGAAGCAGACTGTCTCATCTGTATGCCACAGAACTGCTGATGAGTTCCAACCCCTGACCTTTTGGTTAGCAGCTGGGCACTTAATCACATACCCTTCCACCACCACCACCCACTGCTGTGAAGTTGCTTCACTGCAACTCCATAGGACAGAGTAGAACGGCCCTGAAGGGTTTCTAAGGCAGCCTCCCAGGGCTTCCAAAGCTATAAATCTTGAAGAAAGCAGGCTGTATACCTTTCTTCCTTGTAGAAGCTGGTAGGTTCAAACTATCAACCTTTTGGTTAATAGTTGAGAGTGCTTTAACCATGGTGCCACCATGACTCCTCTACCACATTCCCTACCACCTAGCAATTCCACTTCTTAATGTACACCTTAGAAAGCCTCTGATACATACATATCAGAAGATTCATTCCAGAATGATCAAAGTCGTACTGTTTATGGTCACAGAAAAATAGGAGCAGCACATATTTCCAACTATAGCAGAATGCATTTGAAATTATGGTTTATTCCCACAGTAAAATATCTAACAGTGAAATGAATGATTTTCAGCTATACACATCAATTTGGAATACTCTCCAGAACATGACATTGGATTAAAAAAAAGAACAAGTTACAGAAGAATGCTCTATGTTTCCATTTATACACAAAGACAAGTAACTCTAAACAACATATTGTTCTGGGATGTATGCATGCATTAAAATGGTAGCAAAAAAGAAGGGTAATGGTTCTCATAAAATTTAGTAATGGTTACCTCTGAAGGTGAAGAAGGGAAGGAAGGTATAATCAATTTAGGAACCTCTAGCTCATTGTTAATTTTCCCATTTCTTACATTATTTGGTAGGCACATGCATAGTTATTTTTTATTCTCTGGCTGTACATATACATTATATTTGTTCTTTTATATGTATACTAATTGTTATTATAAAAGGGGGAAAGCACTGCAATCATTCTAGGAAGCATTCTGAAATGTAAAGAAGAAAACAGCAATTTGCCTGAATTTTACCAGAGAGTGTCATTTCTCTTTATGTCTTTTCTCTTGTCTATGATATTTCCAGTAGTGAGTCTTTTTGCTCATTGTTTTCACAGTAAGAGTACTTTTTTTTCTAGACCTCTACATTGCCTCTCTGCCTCTAGTATCGTCCCGATTTTATTTCTTCCACCCTAAAGTCACCTTGGAGTGCCATTTTGAAAAGCCATGGAAACCTTACGTAAGACTACTATGAATCGGAACAAACTCAACGGCACTTAACAACAACAGCAACTTTCTTATAACCTTGAAGTGGCTCCCATTTGTATCTTAATTCACTTACAATGCATGACTGTAGGCATATTGGAAAACTAATTTTGCATTTTCTTCTTTCCCTCTCCAGGCACATTCCATTTCAGCTTTTCTAGCAGATGATGCACTTGATTTGCCTACCTCTTGGACACTTCACATGCCATTCACTTTGCCTGGAGTTGTCCCTTTCTCTTGTACCAAACCACATCCATCTTTTATTTACTCTGCTTCAAAAATTTACCTACTTCAGGAAGTTTTTAAAATATTCTTTCTAGATCCATGACCATTTAGGTTAGTGATATTTAGCATGGCTGGAAGACAGTTTTGGGGTCGACTTTTCTTCCCTCCTATTGTTCCTATCAGTGCTCCTACCAGAACAATCTACTTTGCTAGGATGACATATTCTTTTGGTAGTTCTTGGGTTTTAGTGTGGAGTTTTTGATGCTTGATTTTTTTCTTCTTTTGGTCTTTCTTTTAAATTCTCACTCACTTGTTTTATTTAATTGGAGAGATTTTCTTTATTGCACCTTTTACTCTTACACTTTATTAGTGAATCTACTTTTCTAGATATTCATGCTTTTAGTAAGGGAAGGTTGAAATGTGTGTGTTTGTATTGGGAACTTGATGAAAGATTTGAATGAAGTTTAAATAAAGCCTGAGATTCTATCAGCAGAACAGTTATATGGTATCCGATGGTTGTCTGGTGTGGCACTGTAGGATAAGAACTGGGCTGCAAGGTTAGTTTGAACCACAAGGTTGGCACTTCAAACTCACCAGCCCCTCCTCGGAAACCCTATACAAGGTTGCTGTGAGTCAGAACAGACTCAACGGCACTTAGGCACTCAACAACAATGGTTAAATGACGTATTACTTTGTTGTGTTCTAGTGTGGGTGAAATTCTGTTTATTTAAATTCAATTTTTGTACTGCTTCTTATTTGAAAATGAGAGGAATGTTTGGTAAGACTATTAAGAATTAGTTTCTCTCCCAAAGGGTTTTGATAGGAAAGAATAATCCCTCAGTACCATTATAACTAAAATGGGTCTCGTAGTTGTAAATATTTATCTGTCAATTTTGACAAATTGGGGCCAACTTGATGTTTTCAATCTTCAGCCCGGTATGAAACTGTCAAAAACATATCCACTTTTTTTTTTTTACCATTTTATTGAAAATACTTAAAAACCTGCTTTTACAGTTTTTTTGGTAATCTGTGCATGGGATTTCAAAATCACCAAAAAGTACGAAAAATTTTTTATTCAGTTCCTCTTTTGGTGTAATGTTAAATTGTATAGATGATTATTAATGCATGTCCACCGAACATAATGCTGGTTTTGTGACATAACTGTGGAAATTTTATTGGCAGGGGTTGCATTAAATAACTAAATTCCCATTGTGATTATTAAGTGGAGTTTTGTCTTTAAGCAAAAAATTATTTGTGAATATAAGCTTTGTGCTAGAGAATGTATGTGTGCTTATCTGTCAGTTGGGGAGGATGAAAACTACACCATTAGGGAATTCATTGGATCTGTAATCCTTTGCAGAATATAATTATAGGTAGAGGAAAAAAAAAAAGAATTACTTTCTGCTGACTTCTCAGTAACCTGTTTGTATTTCTTAATGCTAAATTTGATATGTAAATTTAAATTTTCAGTTTTTTTTTTCCAAAACAAGACAACTCCAAAATTCCTCAATTTGATGTAGTATATACAGAATTTTCCGATTCTGTTAAGTCAGAATTCTTTATACCAGAGCATAAATATTCAATTCTAGAACCTACTGTTAAAGACAAAGGAAATATAAACATACCTCTTGATTAATTATAGGATAGCCAACTTTCACTTAGCCTGATGTTTAGATATTGGATTTGCCCTTGTAAATCTGGCTAAAAGTTATGTGTCCCTGCCTTCTCTCTAGTTATATACTGTGTCATCTCCAATCCCTTGAATGTATAGATCATTGGCCTGTACCTTATGTGAACACCTTTTGGTTCATGTCTTTGCTGAACTTTAAAAGGAAATTTTGCCGCTTTGTGAACAACTGGCAGTATTCATGGGTCTTGTGGTCTTCACCAGGTCCCATAGTGCAAGCGGGCTTCAAAAAGTTCATGGAAAAATTCTCTTATCTTTCAACTATATGTGCCCATGAACTTTTTTAGCCCCCTCATCTATGTTGTACCCATATCCAGTGCTTTATGGTTTAAAATCAGGGAAGGTGTGTCACCAGGGTTACATTCTTTCACCATATTTACTCAATCTGCTTGCTGAGCAAATAATCAGAAAAGCTGGATTATATGAAGAAGTACATGGTAGGTATCAGGATTGAAGGAAGACTCATTAACAACCTGAGATATACAGATGATACTACCTTGTTTATTGAAAGTGAAGAGGGCTTAAATTTACTGATGAAGATCAAAGACCACAGCCTTCAATACAGGTTGCATCTCAATGCGAAAACAAAAATCCTCAAAGTGAACCAACAAATAACATGATAAATGGAGAAAAGATTGAAATTGTCAAAGACTTCATTTTGCTTGGATCCATTAACAACACTCATGTAAGCAGCAGTCAAGAATTCAGACGATGTATTTATTGCATTAGGCAAATTTGCTGCACAAGCCCTCTTTAAAGTGTTTGAAGGCAAAGGTGTCAGTTTGAGGACTAAGGTGCGTTTGAACCAAGACATAGTATTTTGGAAAGTTGGAGAATGAATAAGGAAGACCATAGAAGAATTATTGCATTTGAGTTATGTGTTGAAAAAGAATGTTAAAAGTAACATGGACTGCCAGAAGAGCAAACAAATCTTTGTTGGAAAAAGTGCAACCAGAATGCGCCGTAGAAGCTAGGATGATGAGATTTCATCTCTCATATTTTGGACATATTACCAGGAGAGACCACAGTCCCTAGAGAAGGATGTCATGCTTGATAAAGTGGAGGCTCCGAATACAAGAGGAAGGACCCCAAAGAGATGGGTTGGCACAGTGGCAGCTATAATGGGTTCACTTGTAACAACGATTGTGAGGATTGAGCGTCACTGGGCAGTGTTTCCTTCTGTTGTGTGTAGGGTTTCTATGAGTTCAAACTTTTTTGATGGCACCTAACTCTCGTTTTTGAGGGTTTTTTTTTTCTCTTTTTTTTCCCAAACTTTTTATTGTTTGAAGAAGGGTTACATAGCAGTTCATCAATTTTAATTAGAAAATTCTTACACATTTTGCTTCATCTCATTGATTGCTGCTGTTAAGAACCTTTGAGTTGATTCTGACTCATAGTGAACCTGCTTAGGGCTTCTGAGGAGAAGCTGGTAGGTTTGAATTGCCGACCTTTTGGTTCGCAGTCCAGTGATGATCCTACAGCGCCACACTAGGAGTTCTCTCATTGAGTGCAGTCACTTTAGTATTTCATCACTTATCCCACTTCCATCTTATGTTTCCTGTTTGTAGTTCTGCTTCTTTCCAAACCCTTCCAAACTTTGTCCTTGAGTAAATGCTTCCCTTTTGATCTCCCATGGTTGATTTTTCTAAAGTGTGCATACCTGAAAAGTGGTTTTGTTCACTTTATTGACCTATTTATCTTTTGGCTGAAAATTGAGCCCTGGGAATGAATTCAGTTTCAGACCTGAAGCGGGGAACTAAGGGCCATCGTCTTTCTTGGTGACTTCGTTCGTCTCTCTTTGGCCAGTAAGCCTGATCTTTTTAATGATTTTGAATTTTGTTGCAAATTTTCTATCTCTATCCAGGACCTTCTAATGTGATCCCTTTCAGAGCATTTGGTAGTGCTAGCTGGGCACCATCTAAGTCTTCTGGTCTCAGGGTCATAGCAACTGATTTTTGTATGGCCCATTTGTCTATTGGACTAATTGTTTCCATGACTTTGATTTTCATCACTCTTCTTTCCTCTGTACATGCAGAGACCAATAATTTTACCCTAGCTTTTAAACCCCAGTCACTACTTAACCAAAACAGACTGTAGAACATTGTCATTGTGTTATGCAAATTTACCTAGGTGTTCCCTGAGACTATCGTCCTGAGTCCCCAGGCCCAGCAAGCATTTGGTTATGTCTAAGAAGGTTCATAGCTTTGACCCCTGTATGCGTCTCTGCATTCATGGATATGTTTGCAGCAAATAAATACCCATGTACAAATAATTCTTTGTCAAACCTATTTACATTTGTGGTTATACTCCTACTCTCCCTCCCAAACTTGTTCAGCCTGCATATCTATTTAATTATATATTGTTTTCCCCTTCATCCAAGTAACATGTGAATTCATTTGTTCCCAAGTTTAAAACAGTCTTTTCTTTTTCAAAAAAAAACAACAAACTTTTTATTGTGAATTTAATGAAGGTGTACAGAGCAGATCATTAGCCCTGTGTGCAGCAGATCATATACTTTGCTTCATTACAATGTTTGCAATCCCCTCTATGTACCATCAGTTAGCAGTATTTACTTCTATTCACTTTAGCTCTTGCATTCCTCCCTGTATCTCCAGCTACCTTTATCTTTTCTCTGCTAAGCTTCCTCTTGTGTAGTTCCTGCCCTGTCACCCATGTTAGTATGTGTCTGCCCTCTAGCCCATGAATAATTTTCATTCCCTGCTCTCCACTGTAACCATCATAGATGGTTCATTTAGAAGAAAACTCTTTTCTTAACTTTTACAACATTGGTCTCAACAGTATTTGTCCTTTTGTGATTGACTAAATTCACTCAGCATCTAGGTTCATCCATGTTGTGAGGTGTTTCATAGGTTCATTGTTATTCTTCAACATTGCATAGTATTCCATTGTTTCTATGTACCAATGCTTGCTTAACTGTTCTTCTGTTGATGGACATTTTGGCTGTCTCTGTCTTTTTAATGCTTCTCTTGTAGATTGCATATTAAAGGATCCTGTTTTCTTATCCGTTCTGCTCACTCTCTTGACTGTTGTATTGAATCCATTTATATTCAGTGTATTTATTGATAGGTATGAATTGATTGCTGTCATTTTGTTGTGTGTTGTTTTTGTATGTGTATGTGGGATGTTGATGGTTTCTTTCTTTCAAATAATTTTCTGTACTGAGTTCATTTTGTTTGTGGATTTTCTTTTTGTTTTCGGTTCTGTTGTGTTAATGTTTACTAAATCTTTCTGATTTTCCTCTTTTTAAATTTTGATGTGTATTTATGCTAATTTTCAGGGTAAATTGTAGGTTATCCTGTAATTTATTAATTTTTTTTACTATTTAAAAGAGTCTGCTTGATCTTGAAGTTAACTCAACTCCCTTGCCATTTGAAAGTTCTGTATCTACACTATTCCTTCTTTTTGCTTTGTAATGGACTTCATTATAAATTAATATCTCTGCTTTTCTATTTTACAGTTTTGTTTTTTTAAAATACTGCTGTATTTAGATTGAGCTCTGGGTGGTGTTGTCATGTATGGTAATCTCAGGTTGCTGTGTACTGTTATTGGTTCTCAGTCCAAAGAACATCCTTGTGGATTGTTTTGTAAAGTTGGCCTGGTCATTATAAATTCTTTTAATTTCTGTTTACTGGGCAATGTCTTAATTTCACTGCCATATTTAAGGAGAAGCTTTAATTGGATATATAATTTTTGGTTGGCAATTTTTTTCTTTTTGAGTTTTATATATGTCATTCCATTACTTTGTTGCGTGCGTGGTTGTTGCTGAGAAAATCTTATTGGTTTTCCTTTGTAGGTAATGTTTGTTTTTTCTTTAGCTGTTCTAAGGATTCTTTCCTTATCTTTGGTTTTAGAAAGCTTAATTATGATATGGTGATTTTCTTTTAGGATCTAACCTGTTTGGAGTTTGTTTAGCTTCTTGTATGCTTAGCTTTTCATATTTCATGATGTTAGGGAAGTTTCCTTCTAAAAATTCATCAACAGTTTTCTCTGTGCTTTTCATTTGTCTCTTCTCATTCTGGAATTCTGATCACCTGCAAGTTGTTCCTCTTCATGGTGTCCCACATAACTCTTAGGCTTTCTTTGGATTTTTCATTCTTTTTTTCTGGTTGTTCTTCTTTATTGTTGTTGTTAAATGTCATTGAGTTGTTTCTGACTGATAGCGACCCTGTACAGGATTTCCAAGGAGAAGCTGGTGGGTTTGAACCACCGACCTTATGGTTGAAACTAACCTTGCTGTTCAGTGCTTATCCTATAACGCATGCCAGGACTCCAGTTGTTCTTCTGGCATACTAGTATTGAGAGATTTATCTTCAAGTTCACTAATTCGGGCTTGCATTGCTTCAAATCTACTCCTTTGCCCTTTCAATGTATTGCCCATTTCTGAAGTCTTAGAATTAATTTTCTGGAATTCTAATTGCGGATTTTTTATTGTTTCAAACTTTTCTTTTATTTTCTTTGTTTCTTCTTGTAGTGTTTTCCTGAGTTCTTCTGAAGTTTTTTCTGTGTTCTTGCTTTCCTCCATCTTTCTGCCATTCTTTTGAAAGTACCTAAATATCATTCTTTTGAATTATTTTTTAGTTGGAGTCCTGGTGTGGCACTGTGGGTTAATGCACTGGACTGCAAGTTCAGTTTGAACCACAAGGTCGGAGGTTCAAACCCACCAGCTGCTTCTTGGAGACCCTATATAGGATCCCTATGGGTCAGAGCTGACTAGATGGCAATTAACAACAACAAATATCATTCTTTTGAATTCTTTTTCAGTTAGTTCCATGATCTCTATTCCTCAGAAACAGTTTCTTTGAAAAGTAAAAAGACCTTCAGAGAGGAGAAAACTTTTGGGGGTTGGGAAAGGTACCAATATGGGTCAGCACCCTCTGGCAGCCAAGGAGCTTGTGGGTTGGGGGAGGGTTGAAGAATGCTAGGTCCTGGATGGAGTTCTGCAGGACTGTGGTTTTTTGGGGTCGAGGTAACTGATCCGGAAGTAGTTCCTGCCATCTCAGCAGGTCGTGGAAGTCAAGGTGCTTGTTCCAGGAATTCTTTTGGGTCCAGAGGATGGCTGGTGTCAGTGGCTGATTATGGAAGGGGGTCTCGGTTCTTGGCTTCCCAGGAGAAGCCAGGACCAGGCACTGGAAGTTCTAGGGGTCTGATGAGATGGATGATGGATGGAGTTCAGGCAGCTCCAGACGCAGGGAAGATGCATCAGTGCAGCCCGACCTTCTGCAGAATAGGAGCTGGGCAGTGTAGTGGGTGTCCCCAGCCGATGGGTGGGCTAAGGTGGGGGCTAGCCATACTTCTAGTTACTGGGTATGAAACAAGGTGTGGGGAACAAGAAACAATCCTACCTTTGTCTTCGTCGACCACCAGAGTGTGTTGGTATTGTCAGGTCACTGTCTTGATCTGATGCTGCTCACAAAATGACCACACTATTACAGGTCAGCTGACAGTTCACCTGTCTCCTCTCTCACTTCTTTTGTTCAGTTTCTTCTAGTTGGCATCCAATGTGCTTCACTACTATCCTTTCCTCTAAAGCTCAGAGTTCCAGGATTATCATTCATATGTGTTTCATTTTGTCTCTCATGTCTTTGTTATAGAAGGTCTCTGTAGTTTGTCTGCCTAGTCTCTGATCTTGCTGTAAGTCCCTGCTTTTATTTGTTTTGGTTTAGCAAAATGTGCATCCACTTCTCACTTATTTACATGATTAAATTCCAAAGGCCAGGTGTTGTATGAAAATGGAAATGACTCCATTAGACCACAAAATGGAGGATTACTACATCATTATACCACTGCTAAATGACTTTATTATGTAACTGACAAACCACTGGAAACCCTGGTCCAGCCTAATTAACATATAATCTTAGCCATTACAGTCAGCATTACTGTCACATCTCACCTTGGTGTTTGTTACTGCCAGATATAGGTTATTAATACGCAAAATAGTTAGATTTTTCATTGTTGTCATAAATGTGAAATGTCAGAAAACAAGATATTTGATAAGTGAGGAATATATGTACTTCTTTTTCCACTGTTGTTGCTAAATCTCTAAAGTAATTGCAACCTCAAAATCTTGCTTGGGAATTATTAATTAATATTGGCTTTCATGAAAAAGAGCTTGTGTCATTGTGCCTTTCTACTTAATGATTGTCAACTCTGACTTAGCAAATAGGATGTTTGTGTGCTAATTACCCTGTCCTCTCTAAAACCTCAAATTTATCCCCAGTTGGTTTGAATAACAAGATTGGCCGTTCAAACTCTCCTGCCACTCCTCAGAAACCCTATATAGGGTTGCTATGAGACAGAACTGACTTGATGGCACTTACCAACAACAACAATAACAGTGTTACTAAAAGATTTTTCCTGATCTAGATTGTTGTCATACCTGTAGCAAAGAGTACTTAAAATACTTACTGATGAAGATCAAGGAACACAGCCTTCTAAATGGATTGCATCTCAATGTAAAGTAAACAAAAATCCTCACCACTGGACCAATAAACAACATCCATTCAAATGGAGAAAAGATTGAAGGTGTCAAAGACTTTATTTTGTTTAGATTAACCATCAACATTCATGGAAGCAGCAGTCAAGAAATCAAATGATGTATTGCATTAGGTATATCTGCTGCATAAGACCTCTTTAAAGTGTTGAAGAGCACAGTTGTCAGTCTCTGACCAAGGTGTGCCTGACCCAAGCTATTGTATTTTCAGTAACCATGTATGCTTGCGAAAGTTGGACATTGAATAAGAAAGCACAGAAGAATTGATGCATTTAAGTTATGGTGTTGGAGGAGAATATTGAAAGTACCATGGACTGCCAAAAAGAGCAAACCAATCTGTGTTGGAAGAAATACAGCCAGAGTTCTCCTTTGAAGGCTGGATGGCCAGACTTTGTCTCTTATACTTTGGGCATATTATCAGGAGGGACCAGACCCTGGAGAAGGATATCATGTTTAATAAAGTGGAGGGTTGGAGAAAATGAGGAAGACCCCCAATGAGACGAATTGGCACAGTGGCGGCAACAATGGGCTCAGGTATAGCAACAATTGTGAGGTTGACCCAGGACCAGGCAGTGTTCCGTTCTATTGTGCATGAGGTCGCTATGAGTCAATACCGACTTGATGGCATGTAGCAAGAATAGCACTTATAGCCCAGTGCTCTTCTATGATTATTCATATTGATTCTGCTCTTATACCTCCCACCCCCAGAGTATGACTTTATGTTGGTGTTGGTTTATTTATTTATCTCTGTTCAGGGGAGGAAATCCGTCCTCTGTACTTAGTATACCACAAAGATTTTGTTCTCCTTCCAGGGATTGTACTAGAGGCCTTGCAGTGCCAGGATATAGGACAGACTGTTTTTTGTTATAGGCAAAGAAAAATGCTGCATTGATTGATTTGGTTCAACAAATCTACTGTTAATGATTTTTGTTTTTAAGAATGCTAGAGTAGGGCATAAAAGCTGGGGAGTGGTAGGGGTTGGTGGACAGTTGGAGAGAATAGATCTTTGTGTGTAAGGTGTCCTGGAATTTAAGAGTGTATCTGGAGAGCAGTTAGATGTTGATGAGGTAAGAAGAAGGTCTGTGTTCTGCTGATAGCCCACTTGTTAATTGATGTGTGTGTGTGTGTGGGGGGGGGGAATTTGAGAATGAAAGGAACAAATCCCTCAGCATCTTTTGAGTGTGTACCACACGGCTGTTTCTCTGTTGGGAACTGAAACATAATCACAGGGGTAAAATGATATAAGAAGTTACTAAATTGTTCATTATGAGTCTAGTCTTTTCTTTTGTAGATTGTCGGAATGGAACGTTCTCCATTGTCCTTCTGTCATGACTAGGAATTGATTTAAAGGCAGTGAACAAACATCCTGAACTGAACTGTTTAAACCAGGAAATTTGATTTCTCATATGATCTCTAGAAAATTTAGTGCCTTATAAACAAACCCTCACATAAGTTTGCCCTTATATCTATTCTAGATATCATCTTTTTCTGTTGAACTTCCTGGTTTTGATTATTACCTATATATGTAAACATTTATGTGGTCCTTTGATTATCCTTCTTTAGTTTTAAAGATCTATTATGCTGTGTCCAGTTTCAATGTTCTGTACTGATTGGATCATTGGCATACTTCCCCCACTCCTCTTTCTTTTTAGTGCTTATAATGGATTTCCTTGGATAGTATAAAACTGAATACTTTTTATTTAAAATTAGGAGTCCAGAATTATCCAAGATAGTCAAATAAAAGGATCTAACTAACACAATCAGTCAGTCACTCATCATGACTTTTTCTTTTCCAGAGTTTATGATAGAGTTTGAAACTTAAACCATCTGAAAATCTTTGTGCATATCCAGAAGTGATTGCCTAAGTCTCTTTTATTTTCACTAGTTGGACAAGTGATTATGATATTAATTCTCAAAATTTAATATGAATATTGCTGTTAATATGTAAGGAGCTTGCATGCTTGCTCTTAACAAAATGGCTATTATCTTTTTTTTTTTTAAGTTTTTATTGTGAATTGAGTAATTGTTTACACGGGAGAATATTGGTTTTACACTCATCATTTCATTGCAATGATGACAGTCTCCTCCATGCACCATCATTCAACAATATTTGCTTCTATTACCTCTCTTTTTGTTTTGTGTTTGG
>NW_006408538.1:18200714-18215160 GCF_000296735.1 Chrysochloris asiatica | reverse complement strand
TTAATCCATGTTGAGTTGGTTTTTGTATAAGGCATGAGGTGAAGGTCTTGTTTTAGTCTTTTGCATATCATTTTCCACTTCTGCCAGCACCATGTGGCTATTACCTTTTGTAAAATCTCAGTATGAGTTGATAATTTCCCAAGAAAAGCAGGTATCATCCTTTGGTGAATTGGGCGTATCTCTGCTCCTTTATGTCCATTGTTTTGAAATCTTGTTGTTTCTCTCTTTATGTATCTGTGTGTATATGTGTTTTGCACACATAACCGCAATAACTGGTAGGTTCTTATAATGGATGACGCCAAGTCCAAAATATTGGGTTATGAATATGTTGTTGTTGTTGTGAAGTGCCGTTGAATCGGTTCTGACCCATAGTGACCCTGTATAGGGTTTCCAAGGAGAAGCTGGTGAGCTTGAACTGCCAACCTTTCAGTTCAAATGGCTTTGCAGTGTGGTGCATTAACCCATAGCCCTAAGCTAATGAGGAGAATGATAACTGAGTTTCATTTTAAGACTGATAAAGGCTATCCTGGTGCTGTTTAACTCAGTATAAATCCAGAAGGTAGCAATTTGCAGTCATAAAGCTTAGAGAATCGAATCAGTTGTTCCGTCTCTTTCCCAAAGTTGCATTAAGATTTTCTTTTTTTTCTCTCTTTTCTTTCCGAGGACCAAGAGTTTCTATTAAACCGACTGGATGTTTGATGATATTAATTATTCACTTTATTTGGGTGTGATGACATTATGGTTATGCTTTAAACACAAAGTTTTTATTTTTTTAGAGGTATATCCTGAAATATTTACAGATATATAATATCTGACATTTGCTTTAAAATGATCTGGAAGAGGAGAAGTGGGTAATATAGCTGAAACAAGATTGACCGCAGGTTGATAATTATGGAAATTGGATAATGGACACATGGGAGCTTATTATAATATTCTGTCTATTCATGTTTAAAATATTCTAAAATAAAATGTTTAAAATCCCGTTATTGTTTTAGGTGCATGCTCTTTTCTTCTCTTGAAGGAGAACTTTCAATCTTTTTATTTTTTCAGTTTTTATTGTGAAGTATGTGATAGTCTACATGGGAGAATATTAGCTTACATTCATATGATTGTATTTTGTTTCATTGCCATAGTTACAGTTCCCTTCATGCCTCATCAAACATCCAAAGGGTATACCCCACAAGCCTGCCCCCTGGTCGTCAGCACACAGATCCTCTCCCTCCCTGGGTCTAGAGTCCCCTGTCACTCCATCTCTCTACATCATCGTCTCTGCCTCCATCTCTGGTGACACTGCTTCTCTGGGTAGGGCCCCACACTCCTTTCTTCTCCCTTGATGGTCCCAGGGACCTCGCGCCCCTCTTTTTGTTACAAAATACGTCTACCTTTACATTTCCAACCCTCACAGTCAGTCCTGATAGCAGTTATTCACTATTGTACCACAAGAGTCTTATCCCTATTTCTTTTCATCAGCACTGTCCAGACAGATTGAAAACCTCTGGATCTAGGCTCCCTCTTGAAAGTTTGTAAGTCAGTCACTTCTTGCCTTTGTAGCCCCTCCATTTTGGGTAGCCAATGTCTAAGTTGCCCAACCTTGTCTACCCTGTGTACCAAGGGGGTGGGAATGATCCTTGCTGTAAAGATTTGTTCCCTCTTTTGAGCTACTACATCCATAGGTATCAGTCAAGTTTATCAAATTGTATCAGATTACGCTTTTTTTCTTTGTCTTTCTTCTTCTAGTCGAGTTCTGATCATATAGCCATTGAAGCCAGGTCAAGTGGGTAACTATTTGCAAGTATGGGTGTTCTTGTGTATATCCCCTCACTTCTTATCAGCTGGATGCTTCACTCTCCACTGGAGTCCTCTGTGGCCATGTCACTGTCTCTGGGCCCAGGAGTCCCCAGGACTTGCCATACTGCTGCTGGCCAACCAGGTCTCAACCTGAGTTCACAGGAGTCTATTGAATGTGGTCAGACTTAGCTCTCAGCTTCATTGCTGTTTTTTCCCCCGCTTCTTCTTATCAGTGACCAACGTGGTCACCAGTCAGACCACATGTCTGCTCATGTATTCCCCTTGAGTCTTAGTCTTGGAAGGGGGTTTGCCCTGTGTGGAGCCGTCACTGGGGGTACCCAACCACTTGCCTTGATGACTCCCAGGCGGACTACTTGCTTGTTCTTGTAGTAGTCAGTCGGACTGCTGTTACTGTTTTTTATTTTTCCTGTCGCTCTTTCTTTCAAGAAGGATCTGCTGTTCTTCTAGCCACTCCACTGGTTTGCTTGTCCTTTCAAGTGGAGATTTCCCACCTCAGAAGATTCTGGGTGGGGTTCAGGATTCTCGCTATGGTCTTATGCATTGCAAAGGCTCCACAGGAAGCCTCCTTCACTGGGCAAGTTCTAGCCCCATGTTAGGTATTCCAAGAGAACTTTCAATCTTCTTTGAACACACAAAACCAGCACAAGTTTTCTTTTCTAGTAGTCAGTGACCGGCCAGGATTACCTCTCATCTTTCTTCCAGAGGGTTGGATTCATGAGCAGACTAGAGTGGCCACATTTAAGTTTTGTGAGTCCAGAAGATATGGAGAAAGAACAGTGCTTCTAGAGGCAAAATGTAAGATCATTGGAAAGCCCAGATCAAGAAGAGAAGCCTTAAGGGTTGAGTTAGTGTTAAGAGTAGGAAGTGTGACATGTCTTTGTAGAAATTATTGTTGGGCACCCACCTCTCAGGATTGAGGTGAATTGCTTACTGGAACACTTTCCAAAGACTTACACAGCATCAGAAATAGTGGCAGCCCTTCTCCTTGACTCCCACCATTGTTTCTCATGACTTCTTATAGATGTAAGGTTAGGAAATTCTGATTGAAATAGACAGGTGTTTACACCTAAAGACAAGAAATTGTTTTAAAATAAAAAACACAACTTAAGCAACAGCTGCATTTGTAGACGCCAAGTACAGAGACTTTATGTTTTTATGACACTTCTATCTTATTTATACAGTTTTTTACTAATCCAAATAATTATGTGCTTATGTGGGTAGAATTGTCTGCTGCTTGATCCGAGAGAGATGGTTGGGAAGCACCTGCTTTTAGTCATTAAAGTCTTGTTGCCTTTGTACTGTATCCAAGAAAAGAGCTAACAGACAAAAAGTAATTTGCACTGAGTTTGCCTTTTCCTGAGAATGAAGAGGAAGGCCTCTTTGGTTTCACCCTGTGAAGAAACGCTGAGAGAAACCTTGTTGATGGGTTTTCTCAGCTTATTGAAATGGAACCATCAGTGACCGCACTGGGAAAAGTGATTCCTGGGTTTCGGTTATTCCTTCCCTCTCCCTCCCTCCCTCAGTGATTGGAAGCACACCAGTTTGGGTTCCTTATTGGTGCCGCCACCTGTTCTTCCTGCTGAACTAAATGTTCTTGGCTTTCTTTGGTGTGAACAGGATCTCCCTCTGGGAAAGGTGGGAGGAGGGTGAAAAATGGAACAGGAGGAGGTCCATTTCAGTCCCTGTGCTCATGTGAACGGAGCACACAAGGGTTAGTGTGCTGCCCTAACAGAGGGGCTTTGTACTTTAGCTTCTTCTGGAGCTGAGGCGCTACAGATGCAGGCTGGGCGGGCTCAGGCTGCTTCATCTCTGAGATTTTTGCTTCTTCCTAACAACAGCAAAGCATGACCTATAACAATCATTAAAATGAGAAAGTAAAGAAGATACTGGCAGAGACCATTCTCAATTCACTCAGATTCCCATTGTGTATGGAGAAAGCTGCTTGTAATTAAAAAAAGAGGTGAGAAAAGAGGATAGCATGAGATATTGATATTACTAAATGCTGGAGTCAGATCTGTAGTTGCAGCTCCACTGACAGAAAGGTATTTCCCTTTCTGTGCTGAAACCTTTATTATCCAGATCTTGGGAAATGTGCCTCTCTTAAATTGGAGCAAGAGAATAGAGAAGAATTTGGTCCTTCCTATTATCTCAGAGACTAAGGAGCTCAGGGTAGAAGTAACTCTGATTCAGGGCACTTCTTCAGCATAAGACAGTGGCAGCCAGACACCCTAGGAACCTAAAAACACTCCCAAATGGAATAATAGCTATAATAATAATCTACCAGATAGCATTTACCATACAGGCACTGATAGTCTAATTTATATATATAGTCTATCTCTGGATTATGAAAGAGTTCTCTTCTTTGACTTAAATTTTTATGTGGTGGTGGTTGTGTGCCATCAGGATGATTCCGACTCATAGTGACCCTGTATGGGGTTTCCAAGACTAGAAATCTTTATGGGAGCAGAAAGCTTCATCTTTCTACCACGAAGTGGCTGTTGGATTCGAACTGCTGAGCTTGAGCTTAATAGCCCATTTGTGACTGACTGTGTTATCAGGGTTTCTTAAATTTGTATGTAAGTCAGAGCACATAGGACGTTAGTCCAGTGCTTGTGCTGTTGAGTTGGCTTCAACTCATAGCAACCCTATGTGCTACAGAATTAAACACTGCCCAGTCATGCGCCATATTGTTGTTATTGTTAAGTATCATAGAGGTGGTTCTGACTCATAGTGACCCTTGTGGTTCAAACTGACCTTTCGGTTCAGTGCTTTATCCCACAGCACCACACAAGTACTCCACATGCATGTTATTATTAGTGTTAATAATAATAATAACATGCATGTTAGGTGATTGAAAATACCATGGCTTGAATCAGGTGTGCTTTAGTCCTAAAACTGACATCTTTGTTCTTTAATACCTTAAAAAGGTCTTTTGCAGTAGATTTGCCCAATGCAATATGTGGTTTGATTTCTTGACTACTGTTTCCATGAACGTTGGATTGTGGAACCAAATAAAATGAAATCCCTGGCAGTTTTAACATTTTCTTCTTTTATCATGATGTTCTCCATTGGTTTATCTTATTTTATAATATATTATGTATCTTTCTATGCATAAAAAACATTAAGGAAACACTTCAACACTTAGATACACTAAGACATCTTTAGCATAATAATACAGTAATAATAATAATGCTTTGATGCGTATCCCATCATAACATTATTGCTAATGTAGTACCCATTTCTTATTAGGAACCATTGCTGCAGGTACCTGCGGGTTTTATATCATATATAATATTGTAGGCTTTACAGGGTTGATTCTTAACTAGGGATTGTTGAACTTTCATAACATGGAGACTTCCTATATATGTGTGTGTGTGTGTATATATATATATATTTGCTTCAAATATATGTATATATGTATCAGGCTCACCAGCTTCTCTTCAGAAACCTTATACAGGGTCGCTATGGGTCTGAATCAACTCAACGGCACTTAATGGAACAACAACAAATATATTATATACACACACACACGTGTAAGCAGTCTTCATGTTACGAATGTCTAACAGGTCTCAATATTATGGATGTCCGTCAAGTCAATTCGAATTTATAATGACACTGTATGGGGTTTCCAAGGCGCAGCTGATAGCTAGTAGGTTTGAACTGCCAACCTTGTGGTTTGTAGACCAGTGCTGATCCTACAGCACCACACCAGGATGTACACACACACATATGTGTATATACACACACAGACATACACTTGTTGTTGTTTAGTGCCATTGAGTTGGTTCTGACTCATTTTGACCCTGTTTATGGTTTTCAAGGAACGGTTGGCTGGTGAGCTTGAACCACCAACCTTGCAGTTCAAACTGACCTTGCAGTCCAGTGCATTAACCCCCAGTGCCACATCAAAAATCTCGGTGTTGGTGGTGGTGATGAGTTGGGGGGTCGGCTCCCACTCATAGCAACCCTGTATAGGGTTTTCAAGGCTGTTAATGTTTATGGGAGCAGAAAGCCTCATCCTTCTCCCATGGAATGGCTGGTAGTTTCAAACTGCTGACCCTGAAGTTAGCAGCCCAGTTCGTAACCACTACACTACCAGAGCTCCTTAGAACTCCTGGGGGTGAGGGGTGGGGGTGGTCAAAACGTTTGTGGAACAATTCCATTTTTCCATAAACTTTTTTAAACTTCTGTGCATGTGTGTGTATTTTTTTTTCCCCATTTAATCCTCAAGTGTCCGTAGGAAGTAAGTAGTATTGTTAAACCTCTTTAAAAAGAGGAAACTGAGACCTAGAAAAGTTAAGTGACTTGCCTAAGGTTTCATTTCTGGTAAGGATGAAGGCTGTGATTTTGAACCCAGACAGTGTAGCTCCAAAGTCCATGTTTTAACTATCATGGCATGCCATCTCTCAGTGGAGCCTTTTCCTGTATCAAACAGGGATATCTGAACCACAGAACACAGGAAATAATTTGATTGACTATTTCCTTAATTATCTCTAAGATAGTGTGTAACTAGTATGTGTAACACAGGAGGGAAGTGAGTTCATTAGAAACAGTTATACCTGCCTAGGAGGGCTTCGTTCTTGAGGAAACCCACTTAAGAAAGTGGCTGATGTTTGCAAATATCGTATTTGTACAAAGCAGTCTTGACGATGGTAGCTCTAGTGGCGCAGTGGGTTGAGCATTGAGCTGCTAACTGTAGGTTAGCTGTTTGAGGCCACCAGCCATTCCTCAGGAGAGAGATGAGGCGGTCTGCTTCTGTGAGGATTTGAAACCTCGGAATCCCTGTAGGCAGTTCTGCTCTGTCTTATGGGGCCTTCATGGGTCAGAATCGATTTGATGGCAATGGGTTTGGGTTTTGTGCTGGAAATACTTTCTTGTTGCTTTTTCTGGAATCAACTAAAGGACTGACCCTCAGCCATCTCTTGCTCTGGTGATGGAAACCTGTTCAGCATTAATGTCTTACCATCAAAACTGAGAAGTACAGCCAGCTAAGTAGGGTATGGTCCTAAGTTTAGGCAAACCTGGGTGACTGTTTTTCAGCAGATCATTGAGTAATTTATAAAAGTCGTTTCTTCTTTTCCTTTATTGCTTTACATTTCCCTGGAGTTTCAGAGTTCTATAGGTCATTGAAGGAGCTCTGGTAGCGTAGTAGGTACGAATCACGCTGTGAACCGCATGGTCAGCAGTTCGAAACTACCAGCTGTTCCTTGGGAGAAAAATGAGGTGTTATGCTCCCATAAAGATTTACAGCCTCAGAAACCCAGTACAGGGTCGCTATGAGTCGGAACCGACTCTACAGAACACACCCACCACCATAGATCATTGGAGAGATACTCAGTTGCTCTCCACCTACTACTCACATCTCTTTAGTTGATTCCGGCTCCTAGTGACCCTGTATAGGGGTTCAGAGACTGTAAATCTTTTCAGGAACAGTCAGTCTCATCTTTCCCCCATGAAGTGGCTGGCAGGTTGGAACCACTGACCTTGCAGTTAACAGCCCAATGCCTAACTCACAGTACCACCAGGGCTCCTTCAGTTGCCCTCTAGAATTGTTTAAATATGAATCTAGACCTTTTCTTTTGATACAGTTTCAAAGGTTACTGAGAGACGTTCTTTCTCTTACAGCAACAGATTATTAAAGATCCCGTCCTGACTTTAATAGAGCTTTTAAATAGTCTTGTGAATAGATTCCTAGGTCTATCCAAAATAACCTGAAGTAATTATTATAGATTTTCTCCCCTGGTCATTCAATATTACTAAATATGCATTGCTGTCACTGTCTCTTACATATGGAATCATTTGTAGGGAAATAGTAGCAGGTTATATGGCAGTTTGTTCTTGAGTTGCAGCAAGCATAATTCAGGTGTATAAGTGGGAGGGATGTTAGAGGGTAGAACGAGGGAAACTTGACTTGAAGTTAGGAGAGCTAGGGTTAGTTCCAGTTTTTCTCTAAGCAGTTATTTTTTTCAACTTTTCTAGGTGATTATGTAAAACAAGAGAGGAAAAGGAATAAGACCTCCCTTTAATAAAATGTGTCCATGTGGTTTATTTATTCAATAATTTTTAATGGTTGCCCCCTGTCAGTCCTGTTCTAAATGCTGGGAATTTAATAGTGACTAAAAGGATAGAAATTTCTGCCATCCGATTTTAGAAAGTAGAGTCAGAAAATAAATATTAGGAATTACAGATGGTGGAGTCCTGGTGTGGCGCTGTGGGCTAATGCATCAGACTGTTTGAACTGCAAGATAAGTGGTTCAAGCTCACCAGCTGCTCCTTGGAAACCCTGTATAGGGTCACTATGGGTCAGAATGGCACTTAACAACAACATTACAGATGGCAGAAAAATAAAGCAGGTAAGAATGGGGATTTAGGATGGGAAGTAGTAGATCTTATCATTTAAAACAGGGTGATCAGGGGATATTGAGAAGGTTGTTGTTGTTAAGTGCCATCGAGTTGGTTCCGACCGATAGCGACCCTGTACAGGATTTCCGAGGCTGTAAATCTTTACGGGAGCAGAAAGCCTCATCTTTCTTCCGCGGAGTGGCTGGTAGTTTCAAACTGCTGACCTTGCGGTTCACAGCCCGATTTGTAACCACTACACTACCAGAGCTCCTTATTGAGAAGGTAATATTTGAATAATAAGTGGAAGGAAATGAGTGACTGAGCCTCACAGATATCTAGAGGAAGAGTGATCTAAGCAGAGAATTACAAGTGCAAAGGCCCTTATATAGTACAAGAAGAACTTTCATGTGCACTGGGAAACCAAAAAAATTGTGTGACTGGCATTAGTGCAATATTCACTTTATTGAGGTGGTCTGGAATTAACTGGCACAATCGATTCTCAGGTATGCACGTATAGCACTTGCTGTGTTTGGTGAGTCATCCAGTGAATTACCAATTCCTAATGAATAGTGGGAGTCAGTAGGTCAGAAGTGTGGGATCCTAGGGAGGACTCTCAAGTTTGTAGCTGGCATCTTAAAGGAATAGAGGGAAACCCTTGAATTTGTAGCCTAGCAGGTCAGCAGTTAGGGTGTCATGTGGACTTCCAAACTTTCATCTGGCATCTGCTTATTTGACAGCTTAAAGGACAGTGTCCTTTTAACTTGTAAGCTCTGACCTAGCTCCTGGAAGCAGCCAACAGAGAAGGGAGTTTTACATGGTCAGCTGATGTCAAAACCGAATTAAGAAAAAAAAATGGAGATTTAGATTTAAGCGTTATTATTATCCTTGCTAGTCAATCACTTGGTTTATCATCTTGTGAGAAACGTTCTAGATACCCAGGATACTACCTTGATTCCTCTTGGTAACTGGCAGGTCAGTATAAACCCCCAACTAGGACTTGACTCTAGGACCTTATCCCAGTGGGTCTCCAGAAGGAGAACTGGGTGGACCACCTTATTCTGTATGAGGTCACCAATGAGTTATCATGAGTGTTTACAAACAATTGCTCAAGAAATCCATTCTGTACTCATTTTAGTGAGTGTGAAGCTTTATTAGTCGATTTTGCAAAATCAGGCACCAAACCCAGAAGTCAAGATGCGCAGGTGCCCCATGCAGCCTTTTTACATGTAGTTTTATTCCCCAGCTTGAGAGTCCTTTGCCCGGTTCCTCATTGGCTGAGTACTATGGGGTGAACAGTGTTCCTGGTCATGGCTTATTTCCTTTTTATGGTAGCATTCTTCTTTTAAAGTTTCTACTTCTTGAACAGGTTCCTTGCCCCTCCCCTAATTCATCCTGTTTACCTGTGGATCATGACAAGCTATGGACAACATTGAGAAGTATGAGTATTCCGGAGCACTTAATTGTATTTCTGAGAAATCTGTACCTGGACCAAGAAGCAGTTGTTCGAACAGAGCATGAGAACACTGAATGTTTTAAAATTGGGAAAGGTGTGCGACAAGGTTGTGTTCTTTCACCATAGTTATTCAACCTGTATGCTGAGCAAATAATATGAGAAGCTGGGTTCTATGAAGAAAAATGTGGCGTCAGGATTGGAGGAAGACTCATTAACAACCTGCAATATGCAGATGATACAGCCTTGCTTGCTGAAAGTGAAGAGGACTTGAAACATTTACTGATGAAGATCAAGGAACACAGCCTTCAGTATGGATTGCATCTCAATGTCAAGAAAACAAAAATCCTCACCACTGGACCAATAAACAACATTCTTATCAATGGAGAAACGATTGAAGTTGTCAAGGACTTCGTTCTCCTTGGATCAACTATCAATATTCGAGGAAGCAGCAGTCAAGAGATCAGACAACGTATTGCATTAGACAAATCTGCTGCACAGGAACTTTTTAAAGTGTTGAAAAGCAAAGATATCACCTTGAGGACTAAGGGCACCTGACCCAAGTCATGGTATTTTCAGTAACCTTATATGGATGCGAAAGCTGGACGGTGAATAAGGAAGTTCGTATAAGAATTGATGCCTTTACACCCACACTTGCAGATAATACCCACTTGTCCTGGCTTCAGTGACTGGATGATCAGAGCTCAACCAGAAGTAAAAAGAAGAGGAAAAAAAAAAAAGTTTTCTCATACAATTTGATGAACTTGACCTACACCTATGGAAGCAGTAGCTCAAAAGAGGGAACAAGTCCTAACAGCAAGAATCATTCCCACCCCCTCTACACACAGAGTAGACAGGGATGGGCAACTTGGACATTGGCTACCCAAATGGGGGTTGGGGAGCTGTAAAGGCAAGAAGTGACTGGCTTACAAGCTTTCAAGAGGAACCTAGATCCAGAGGGCCTGAAGGAAGGTAGAATCTCCAGTGAGTAGTATTCAGTCTGCAATGAAATGCAGACAGGTCTCTTGAGATACAATAGTGAATAATTGTTATCAGGACTGATTGTGAGGATTGGAAATGTAAAGGTAGACGTTTATAGCAAGGAGGGGAGTGATTAACTTTTCAGTCTAGGAGCAGAGGTCCCTAGGACCATCAAGGGAGAAGAACAGAGAGCGGTACCCTACCCAGAGAAGCAGTGATGCCTGAAATGGAGCCAGAGATGATGATGTGGAGCAATGGAGCAGCTGGGGAGTTTAGATCCAGAGAAGGAGAGCGACTGTGTGCTGAAGACCTGAGGGGTACGGGGGAAGGATTGCAGGGTATACCCTTTGGTTGGTTGATGATGCATGGAGGGTATTGTAACCATGGCAATGAGACGATATACGATAGAATGAATGTAAAACTAATGTTCTCCAATGTAAACTATCACATAATTCACAATAAAACATTTAAGGAAAAAAAAAAGAATTGATGCCTTTGAGTTGTGGTGTTGGAGGAGAAAAGTGCCATGGACTGCCAAAAGAACCAATAGATCTGTTTTGGAAGAAGTGCAGCCAGAGTGCTCCTTGGAGGCCAAGATGTCTAAACTTTGTCTTTCATAATTTTGGACATATTGTCAGGAGGGAACAGTTGCTGGAGAAGGATGTCATGCTGGATAAGATGGAGGATCAGAGTAAAAGAGGAAGACCCCCAACGAGATGGATCAACCAGGTGGTATCATTGATGGCGTCAAGTGTGGTGGTGGTAGTGAGGTTGGCCCAGGATTGGACATTGTTTCGTTCTGCTGTGCATGGGGTCAGTATGAGTCGGTTGCGACTCGATGGCACCTGACAACAACAACAACAACAACATATACTCTAGGGGCATGGGCTCCTGTGGTTGCTGTATCAGTCAACAATTTGTGCCTCGGTTAATTGGTAACTTCTTGGAAATTTGTTTCCTTATTCCTGAAGATGGACCAGTGTGGGATTTATTTCTCACAACCTTGATTTTTACTCTGCATGAAACGGGAAACCTTGAGAGGGCTTTGAGCAGAGGAATGATGTGGTCTGACTGAAATGCATTGAGATGGCTTTATGTTTTCTTCAGGGAAATAGGAGGATCAGTCAAGAAATTATTACAGTCATTCAGTGAAGAGATGAATGAGATGGCTTGGGCTAGAATGGTAGCAGATCGGGTTGAGAGCAGTGGGGTACATAGAAATATTTTGAGGGTAGCCATGTCAAGATTTGCCAAATGATTGGATATAACTTGTGAGAACAAGAGGAGGGTCAAAGATGACTCCAAGATTTTTGGCCTGAGCAATTGCAAGAATTGTGTTCCCATTTATTGAGATGAAGATAGAGCAGCGTATGGGGTAGAAGATCAGAACTCTAATTTTGGACATTGCTGTTAGGTGCTTTGTTGTCATTTCCAACTCTTAATGAGTGAGTCTGTGCACAACAGAACAATTGTTACATTTAAGTCCATTGTTATTGCCACTGTATCCGTCCGTCCGTCTTGTTGGGGGTCTCCTCTTTTTCGTTGATCCTCCACTTTCCAAGCATAATATCCTTTTCCAAGGACCATTCCCTCCTGAGAATATGTTCAAAGTACAAGATCTAAAGTCTTCACCATCCTGGCTATATTTCTTACAACACAGAATTTATTTGTTCTTCTAGCAATCCATACTTTTAATATTCTTCTCCAATACCTAGTTCAAATGCAGTGATTCTTCTGTAGTCTTCCTTATTCATTGTCCAACTTTAACATGCATATGAGGCGATTGAAAATATCAAGGTTTGAGTCAGTCACACCTTAGTCCTTTGCTTTTGAACACTTTAATGAGACCTTTTGCAGCATATTTTCCTAAAGCAATTTGTTTGACTTCTTGACTGCTGCTTCCATGAGCATTGATTATAGATCCAAGCAAAATAAAGTCTTTGAAATTTTCAGTCTTTTCTCCATTTATCATGATGTTATTTTGCATTGGTCCAGTTCTGAGGATTTTTATTTTCTTTACATTGAGTGCAATCCATACTGTTACTCAGAGTCCTGGTGTGGCACTGTGGCATAAAACACTGGACCAAAAGGTTGGTTTGAACCACAAGGTCGGTGGTTCAAACTCACCAGCTGTTTGTTCCCTAGGAAATCCTATGTAGGATCACTATGAGTCAGAACCAACTTAACAACAATTAGTATTCAAATGGGAATGTCAAATATATTGTTGGATATGTAAATCTGGAGATCTAGAGGAAGGTTTGGGCTGTTGATACAATGGTGTTGTTGTAGTTATGTGCCCTGGAGTGGGTTCCAATTCATAGTGACCCTGTATAGGGTTTCTGAGGCTACAAATCTTTTCGGGAGCAGAACGCTTCATCTTTCTCTGCGGAACAGCTGGTAGTTTAGAACTGCTGACCTTACAACGTTGGGAATTGTTAATATATGTGTGGAATCTAAAATCATGGTTTTAGATGAGATTACCAAAAGGATGGCTGAATATAGAGAGAAGTAAATAGATCTGAGAACTGAGCCTTGGAGAAAATGAAAATGAACTGGAAAGGAGAGTGTTAAAGAGACCAGTGACATAGGAAAACAACCAGGACAGCATTGTGTCCTGGAAGTTAAGGAAAGAAAATAAAAGTTAATTGTTTAAACAATATTGATAGGTACGTAAGATGGACCAATAATTTACCATTAGAGGTTGATAGGGCCTCCTATTGTTAGATCATATAGTAGTAGGTTTACAGTGATTCACTTCTGGGCTTATTAGTAAGTCTGAAAAATGACACTGGTATTTTTTTATATGAAGAAGTTATTAACAATAAAAACTTAAAAAAAAAAGTTATTAACAAGAATTTCAAGTGAGTTACATTCTTCTGACCTGTTGGTATGTAATCCCTGCTGAGTGAGTTGTTTACCTGGGTGGTGTAGTAGCCTCTGGGCTTTGTAATGTCAAGGAGAACACATTCTTGTCTCTGTGGGGAGGGTTCACTGCCACTTGAGAAGGGCTCCTCAAGCCAGGTCCCACTTGTTGCTACTCTGTTTTCATCTTATGGACATTGTATTTAGCGTGATTTCCGATGTAGGTGAGTATGGGGAGGATAGATAGATTAAATTACTTAAAAATGAAAATGACTATGCATCAGAAGACACCATCACCAAGGTCAGTAGACTGGGAGAAGATGTTTACCACAAACAATACTCACAAAGCTACCCAGAAAGACTAATTGTCGGATAAAGACTAAAATGAACTTGTATGACATTATGAATTTTGACAAGGATATGGAGAAATTTGTAGCATAATTATAAGCTGGCAGAACCTCTACTCTCTCTTTAACTATTTTGCTGTGTTTCAGTGAAAGCTTATATAGCAAGTTAATTTTCCAAACAGTAGTTCATACACACATTGTTCTGTGATGTTGGCTGCAATCTCTGCAATGGGTCAGAACTCTCCCTATTTCTTCTCTGGGTTTCCCATTTCCATTTGTCCAGTTTCTCTGTCCCTTCTTGCCTTCTCATTTTGGTTTTTGGCAAATATTGCTCTTTTGGTCTCCTGTAGTTGATTGTTCTAAGGACCACATTCTTTAGGGGTGCTATTGTGTGTTTGATTTATTATTGTATTAAGTGCCATAGAGTCAGTTCCGACCTATGGCAACCCTGTATAGGGTTTCTGAGGAGGGGCTGGTGAGTTTGAACAGGTGAGTTTGAACTGCCAAGTTTGCAGTTCAAATTGCTTGTGCAGTCCAGTGCATTAACCCACAATGCCCCCCAGGATTTTTGTTTGAGAGTCTTGTCTGCTATTGTGCTGAAAGGTAGCCTCTGGGAGTATCTCAGTTTCCAGAAAGAAGGTTGTTTTCGGGCAAT
>NW_006408538.1:18175362-18199919 GCF_000296735.1 Chrysochloris asiatica | reverse complement strand
GTGAGATGGATTGACTCAGTGACAGCAACAATGGGCTCAAACATAACAACAGTTGTGAGGATGACGCAGGACTGGATAGTGTTTTGTTCTGTGGTACATAGTATCGCTGTGAGTCAGAACTGACTCACACACACACAAAGTTATCCATGAATGATACACTGCCCACAGCATATACCTATGTATAATTTTTGTTTATGTAAAAAGTAACATCATGTAAAAAGGATCTTGTATTTATTTTTAATTCAGCACTATCCATGATGATACACACACCTTTGGCTGGTTGGTTATGTGATATGAAGCAGTTTCCGACTCACAGCAAGCCTGTATATGATTTTCAAGTCTGTAAATCTTTACGGGAGCAGAAAGCCTCACCTTTCTCCCGAGGAACAGCTGGTAGTTTTGAACTGCTGACCCTGAGGTCAGCAGCCCAACCTGTAATCACTACGCTACCAGAGGTTTTTGATACATAGACCTAGTTCATCCCTTTTCCTGTTATACAGAATTATAACACATTATATATGCAGTTCTTTATTGATAGATATTTATGTTACTTCTAATTTTTTGCTACTATAAAGAGGATATGGAGGCTTGGCTGAAAAAGAGGTACACAGGAGGAGATCTCACAGTCCTCAACCTCAGAGCCTATTACACAGCCATAGGTGTCAAATCAGTCTGCTACTAGTACAATGACAGACACAGACGAATGGACAAGAATTGAGAACTCAGAAGTACATTCATTACCTATGAACAGCTGATCGTCAAACAAAGGGTTAAACTCCATTAAATGGGGAAAAGAAAGTCTCTTTAACAAATGGTGTTAGCAAAACTGGATTATCTTTTTGCAGAAAAATGAGGCATGATCCATACCTCACATCATACTTAAAGAACGAACTCAAAATGGATCAAAGGCCTAAAAGTAAAACCCAACACTATAAAGATTATGGAAGAAAAAAATAGGGATAACGCTGGGGTGGCCCTGATACATTTCATAAAGAGCATACCAAACATAGCCGAAAACGCACAGACAACAGAAGGCAAATTAGATAGCTGGGATCTCCTGAAAAGCAAAACTTATGCTCATCAAAAGACTTCTAAAAGAATAAAAAGAAAGCCTACAGATGGGGGTGGGGTGGGGGGAATTAGCTATGGTTTAGCCAACAAGGGTCTAATCTTTAAAATCTATGGAAAACTTTAACATCTCAACAAAAAAAAGGCAGCAATCAATTTAAAAATAAGCAAAAGACATGAACAGAGATTCAGGCAGCTAATAAATTAATGAAAAGATGGTCACAATCATTAGTCACTGTTGTTAGGTGCCAGAGAGTCAGTTCTGACTCACAGCGATACTATGCACCACAGAACAAAACACTATCCAGTCCTGCGTCATCCTCACAACTGTTGTTATGTTTGAGCCCATTGTTGCTGTCACTGAGTCAATCCATCTCACTGAGGACCTTCCTCTTTTTCATTGACCTACCAGTTTACCAAGCACATGCCTTTTGCTAAGGACTGGTCGCTCTTGACAACATGTCCAAAGTATGAAAGACTAAGTCTTCCCACACCCTCACTTCTAAGGAACATTCCAGCTGTACTTCTTTCAAGACAGATGTATTTATTGTTCTGACAGTTCACATACATACACATACATAGGTAGGATTGTGCATATGTGCTACATACATACTTGCAAATGCTGTACATATTATATACATATCGACAACAGAGCATATAGGGGGCAAGTTATAGAAACTTCTTAGATACTAGGACTGAACCACTGGATCAGAAAGCTAAGGACCTCACGGGGACAGCTCAGTCAAGCGGCAAAACACAACTCATAAAGAAAATGTTTTACATCTTAGTCTGATGAGTAGTGTCTGGGGCTTAAAAAGCTTGCAAGTTGGTTATACAAGAAACAACTATTAGTCTCTTTCCAACTGGGGCAAAGGAGAAGGAAGAAAAACAAGACTCAGGGAGGCAATTAGTCTAAAGGAGTAATGACCCACATGAACCACTGTTGTGAAGAATCACTGGGTGAATTCCAACTCAGTATAGGGTTTCCAAGGAGCAGCTGGTGAGTTTGAACAGCCATCCTTGCGGTTAATAGTCTAGTGTGCTTATCTTAAAGCGTCACAGCAGGACCTACTTTAATCTTAGACCAGAACTAGATGGTGCCTTACTAGTGTGAAAGAGACTGGAGGAATCGCCTCCCCTCAAGATTATTGCCCGAAAACAACCTTCTTTCTGGAAACTGAGATACTCCCAGAGGCTACCTTTCAGCACAATAGCAGACAAGACTCTCAAACAAAAATCCTGAGGGGCATTGTGGGTTAATGCACTGGACTGCACAAGCAATTTGAACTGCAAACTTGGCAGTTCAAACTCACCTGTTCAAACTCACCAGCCCCTCCTCAGAAACCCTATACAGGGTTGCCATAGGTCGGAACTGACTCTATGGCACTTAAAGGTGTAAAAGCATGGGGAGGCAAGTATCATAGGATGAGCACCCAGGGAATCATTTACATGTGACATCCTTATTGGCCTAGCCCTCTACATCTGTCTGTAGCAGCAGAAATGAGGATACAGTATTACATTGTCTTATGACAGTGGTCTCTCCTAATGTGTCCTTACAGCAGCACGTTCAGCTGGAAGACACACATACCCTTTATTCTGACTTAACGTTTATACTCACACCAAGCATATCCACCCATGGGAACTGCATTGGATCCATAGCTTTCAGCATGGAGGTGTTCCATGATAGACTTATGTGTACAGATGCTTAATAATGTTACTATGCTTTCTCTGTTGTCTAACCTCTTCCCTACAGGGCATCTTCAACCAGTTTCAGTGCAGTAGTGAAAAAGTGCTTCCATCTGACACTCTCCGCAGTGCTCTGGCAAAGACTTTCCAGGATGAACAGCGTTTCCAGCTGGGAATTATGGATGATGCTGCGGAGTGCTTTGTAAGTACTTGGCCTCTGGCCCCCTTGGCTATGGAGTGGTACTGTTGATAGTCGCCATCAGGAACTGGCTACTTTCCCATGAAATTTACTGTGCCCTGATCTCTTCTACATAAGGAATGTTTCTGACTTCTTAGAACTCTAGAGTGTTTCTGCTATTGTAGAGTGAACTACTTAGTGGGTTTATGCGTCATCATGCTTAGGGGAGCTAGTGCTCGCCACTATACAACAGCAGCACGGACCTTTTGAGTAATCCAAGCTCATAAAAACACAAATTTATGGGCTTCACCCTCTTGAGTTTCTGATTTACTAGGTTTGGAGTAGGGTTCAAGAATACCCATTTCTAACTAGTTCGTGGGTGATACTGATGTTGCTGGTCTGGGGACCACACTTTGAGAACTCTGCATTATTAAAGGTAATTTAAAAGGGAGTAACTGAGCCCTCAACACATGTATGATGAGCTGTTTAGGCCTTGACATTCCCCGCTGTCTTTCAGTAGAAGACCCTGGCTCTTCTGAATGCTAGCGCCTGTCTGACACCTTTTAAAAGACCCTCTCTATGTGACCATTCAGAAAGTCTGAGAGTGACATACATCCCATTACAAAGTACAATGTGGGCCAAAATCAGAGGTACTCTTGAGAAACTAGGTCGTGGGTATATTTCTGCCAGAGCAATAAGAAGGTACATTTTACTCTGGAAAACAGCTTGACAGTTGCTTACAAAACTAAAGATACCTACCTACCATGCAACCCAGCAATGGAACTCTTGGGCATTTGTCCCAGACAAATGAACACATATGTTTATACAAAAAAACCCACACATGAATGTTCATAAAAGCTTTTTCGTAATAACCAGAAGCTGGAAACAATCCATATGTCCTTTAGTGGGCATACAGTTAAGTAAATCTATACACAGAGTTTGGTAGCATAGTGGTTGTAAGTCAGGCTGCTAATCTCACGGTCAGCAGTTCAAAACTACCAGAGGTTCTGCAGGAGAAAAATGAGGCTTCTTGCTCCCATAATGATTTACAGCCTTGGAAATCCTATACAGGGTTGCTATGGGTCGGAATCAACTCCACAGCACACTACTAGCCCCACCATACCATGGAATACTATGTAGCAATAAAAAGGAATGGATTATTTATACACACAAAAGTTTAGTTGGATCTTAAGGGAATTATGTTGAGTGAAAAGATCAATATCAAACAGTTTTGCATGATTCCAGTTATATTTTCAGAATAACAAAATTTTAGAGAAGAAAAACAGATGAGTGGTCTCAGGGATTAGGGACTGTGGTTGGGTAGCTATAGTGGAATAGCATGAGGGAGTCTCATCGTGCTGGAACAGGTATGTATCGTCACTGCTGTGATAGTTACATAAATCTATCTGTGTGATAAAGGAGCTCTGGTAGCATAGTGGTTACGAATCGGGCTGTGAACCACAAGGTCAGCAGTTTGAAACTACCAGCTGTTCCGCAGGAGAAAGATGAGATTTTCTGCTCCTGTAAAGATTTACAGCCTCAGAAACCTTGTACAGGATCGCTATGTATCGGAACCAACTCCATGGCACATAACCACCACCACCATATGTGTGATAAAAATGTATAGAGCTACACACACAAATAAGTACTTGTAAAACTAGTGAAATCCGAATAAACTGTGGCTTGTATTGTTGCCTGCATTTCCTAGTTTTGATTTTGTATTGTAGTTATGTAAGATGTTCCCGCTGAAACTAAGTGAAGGGTCATGGGACCGCCAAATACTTTTTTTTTTTTTTACAGCTTCATGTTTTAAAATATGAAAAAAAAAATTTTTTTTAATTAAAAAAAAAAAGTTTGAAAATTAAAGTTATACTTTCTTTCCAGGAAGGTTGGGTCTCTTTCTCTGAATACAGTGATTACCAGTTTGTATATTTGTGTGTTGAGTGACAGTCTTCTACTGCTTTTGTTCTTTCTCTGTCAGGAAAACCTCCTGATGAGACTTCACTTCCATATTGCTGATGAAACCAAAGAGGATATATGTACTGCTCCACATTGCATCTCTCACCAGAAATTTGCAATGACGTTGTTTGAGCAGGTGAACCCTATCTCTTTCCCTGTCTCTTCTTTGACCTTTAATTCAGGCACACGTTATCTTGGGGTGTGGGTGTCAAGTAGGTGCCAGAAGAGTTCATGATTATGGTTCCTCCATTTTGCTTTTCCCTCCCTGGACCCAGTGTGTCTGTACGAGCTGTGGCGCCACTTCAGACCCCCTGCCTTTCATCCAGATGGTACACTACATCTCCACCACTTCCCTTTGGTGAGTCTCACAACGCTGTCCTGTCTGTCCCCAGAGGGACTCAGCCAGTTGATGGTTCTCTGTTTTTTTCCCCAGTTGATTGGGTTTTAACTGAAGGCACCCAAATAGCTTATTGTTAAGTCTATACTATATGGTAGGAACCCTGAAAAATAGTAATAACCTTTGTCCTTCTTATTTTCTCTCCTACCCCTCCTATTTCTAAAGCTCATTTCTTGTCAAGAAAGTAATAGGGAAAATAGTATGCATTTTGAGTCCTGGAACATACAGAAGCAGTCCCTGTTTTTGTGGGACATTGAGTCAAAGCAAGGGACTTTGGTATAGTGGGCACAGGAAGAAAGTCAAGCATGCAAGTTAGGAGTTTGCGTGAATCATCCATTTGATGTAGCTGTAACTTTCATTCCCTTTTTATTCTCTATCTTGAAGCAATCAGGCTATTTGTATGTTGGAAAGACGAGAAAAACCTTCACCAAGTATGTTTGGGGAACTGCTACAGAACGCCAGCACCATGGGGGATCTGCGGAACTGCCCTGTGAGTTATGTCTGAAGTGGGGATTCGAGTGGGAAGGGGAGTCCTGGCGTCAGTGGATCTGAGGCAGAGCCAGTGGGAAACACGTGAAACTCACCTTCTACATGTATTTCAGAGCAACTGTGGAGAGAGAATCCGTATTCGCCGAGTATTGATGAACGCTCCCCAGATTCTCACAATTGGGCTGGTATGGGATTCTGACCACTCAGACTTGGCAGAGGATGTCGTCCACAGCCTTGGCACCTGCCTTAAGCTGGGTGATGTGAGTATTAGTTACCTTTTCACTGACACACATTTCTTGTGTCTTGGTAATCACTCATGGATAGTGACCATTGAACAGAAAAGTATATCCTACATGACAAATATGAAGAATTTTGGGCAGATCTACAAATGTATATGTATATGTATACACATGCATGGGAACGCATGTACATGGGTAGGTGGCAAAGATTTTTTAGAAGAAATAGGATAACCTTATCCTTCAAGGAAAGGATTAACAGTTCAACTACTAATAAAAATCTGTCAATTTATTAACAGAGGCATCGTGTGCTCTGCTCACTGTCGTTTCTACCAGTGTAGAGTTGGTGTTCCAGTGCTGTCGAGTTGGTTCCAACTCACAGCAACCCTGTTTCCACAGAGTGGCTGGTGGGTTTGAACCACCCACCTTGCACTTCAAACAGACCTTGTGGTCCAATGCTTTATCCTATAGCACCACACACAGGAGATTTACTTAGCCAAGGGAGGTTAGTAATACCACGGAGCTGCTACTGGAGTGAAAAAGTTCAAGAATATGAGATTCACCATTAGAAGAAACAACTGTGTTTCTCATCACTAAGCAGGTGATGAAACAGCTTGGAAGAGAATTTAGTAGTTTCTGTGACTCCTGGTGTGGCACTGTTGGATCAGCACTGTGAAGTACAGGTCAACAGTTCAGACCCACCAGCCACTTCTTGGAAACCCTATAAAGGGTCATTATGAGTCAGAACCAATTTGACGGTACGTAACAACAACGACTCCATTTAGGGAAATGTTGTTGTTGTTTGGTGCCCTTAAGTTGATTCCAAGTCATAATGACCCTGTGCACAACAAAACTAAACACTGCCTGAGTTGCCCAGTCTTGCGGCGACTTGCTGCTTGAGCCCCATCTTGCTACCACCATGTCAATCCATCTTCTTGGGCATCTTCCTCTTTTTCAGTGACCCTCCACTTTACCATGATGTCTTTCTTCAGAGACTGGTGCCTCCTGACAGCATATCCATAGGATGAGAAATGAAGTATCACCATCTTTGCTTATAAGGAGCATTCTTGCTGTACTTCTAAGACATATTTGTTTGATCTTGTGTCAGTCCATGATACTTTGAATATTCTTCTCCAGCACCATAATTCTGGTGCATCGATAATTCTATGGTCTTCCTTATTCTAACTTGTCTAACTTCACATGCATATGAGGCGATTGAAAGTACCTTGGCTTAAGTCAGGTACAACTTAGTCCTCAAACTGATATCTTTACATTTGAACACTAAAGTTTGCAGCTTATTTGCCTAATGAAATGAATATGTTGTTTGATTTCTTGACTGCTGCTTCCATGAGCATTCATTGTAGATCCAAGCAAAATGTGTAGTCTTTGACAACTTCAGTCTTTTCTCCATTTATCATGGTCCAGTTGTGAGGGTTTTTGTTTTCTTTACATTGAGGTGTAATCCATACTTAAAGGCTGTCTTTTTTGATCATCAGTAAGTATTTTAAGTCCTCTTCAGTTCCAGCAAGTAAGGTTGTGTCATTTGTATATTGCAGTCTGTTACTGAGTTTTCCTCCAGTCCTGATGTCCTGTTCTTCTTTATATAATCCATCTTCTTGGATTATTTACTAAACATACAAACTGAGTAAGTTTCATAAAAGGATACACCCATGACACACACCTTTTCTTGTTTTAAAACATTCAGTATCCTCTTGTTCTATTCTAATGACTACCTCTTGGTCTATGTACAATTTAAGTATTCTGGAATTTCCATTCTTTAAAATGTTATCAATAGTTTGTTATGATCTGCCTATTGGAAAGTCTTTATATAGTTAATAAAACATACACAAACATCTTTCTTGGCTTTGAACCAAGATTCATCGGTTGTCAGCAATGATAGCCCTCTTTCCATGTCTTCTTCTGAATCTGGCAATTCCCTGTTGATGCATTGTTGCAATATTTTTAAATTATCTAAAGGAAAAGAGGAAGACCCCAATGAGATGGATTGGCACAGCAGCAGTGGGCTCAAGTATGACAACGATTGTGAGGTTGGTGCAGGAATGGCACTGTTTTGTTGTGTTGAACGTAAAGTCTCTTTGAGTTAGTACCAACTTGATGGCACCTAACAACAAGGAAAATGTTAATTGCATTATGATGTTAATGATATTGTTTGATGATTTCCACATTCTGTTAGGTCACCTCTCTTTGGGTTGGGCATAAATATGGATTTCTTCCAATCAGTTGTCCAGGTAGCTCTCTTCCAAATTTCTTGGCAGTGCTGCATCACTAGGTTGAAAGGTTTCCGTTTGTATTCATTCCATCAATTCCTGGAGCTTTGTTTTTAGCCAATCTCTTTATTCAACTTGGACTTCTTCCTTCAGTACCATCAATTCTTACTCATATGCTCCCTTTTTATCTAAAAAAAGTTTTTATTGTGAACTGAGTGATAGTTTACATGGGGGAATATTGGTTTTATACCATCATTTCGTTGCAATGATTACAGTGTCCTCCTTGCATCATCACTGAACAGTATTTGCGTTCATTCCCTCTACTTTTTTTGGGGGGATGTACACAAAAACACTCAGGAATATATAATAATGTAAGCAACCAAAGGGTACATTCTGCAAGCCTGCCTCCTGGCCATCAGCACCCAGTCCCTCTCATATTTCCATGAGTCCAGAGTCCTCAGGCTGCTCCCTCCCTCCATGTTCTCATCTCTGTCTCCATCTCTGATGTCATTACTCCTCTGGATAGGGTCCCATATTCTGCTTGTACTCATCTCCCTTGATGGGCTTAAGAGTCCTCTGTTTCTGGACTGTAAGATTAACTACTCACCCCTTTATGTTACAAAACTTCTATCTTTACAGTTGTGAGTCTCAATTAGTCATGATAATAGTTACTCACTATTGAATCATAAGAATCTTATCCCCATCTCTTTTCACCAGACCCCTCTAGACAAGATGAAAACTCTTCAATAGGGACTCAACCTTCCCCTGCACACTCTTAAACTAAATTTCCTCTTGAAAACCAGTCACTTTGTGCCTTTATCAGCCCCTCATTATAGGTAGCCATTGTCTAAGCTGCTTGTTCCTATCTACCCTGTATAGAGGGGATAGGATTGATACTTGATGTGAAGACTCCTTCCCTCTCAATTGGTATTTTGAGCTACTGCATCCATAAGTATAGGTCTAGTTCATCGAATTGTAGCAATTTACCCTCATTTCCTTTATCCAAAATTGTTGGTTTTTAAAAAAAATCTTCTAGTTGAATTTAGATTATCAAGCCATCAAGGCTAGGTCAAATAGGTACTATCTGCAAGTTTGGATATTTTGTGCGTCTCCCCTCACTTCATATCAGCTGGATGCTTCACTCTCAGCTCTAGCTCTCTGTGGCTATGTCCTTGTCCATAAGCTCACCACACTTTGGACCAACCAGCTCTTCCTTGTCTCTCATCTCCAAGCCAACAGGAGTCTATGGAATGTGGCTGAACTCAGCCCATTTCTTCATTGCTGCCTTTCCCCCTCTTCCACTCAGAAGTAGACCAATGTGGTCTCCAGAAAGCTTGCATGCCTGCTCATGTGTTCCCTTTGAGTTTCAGTCTCGTAGGGGGGTTTGTCCTGAAGGGATCTGATTGCTTGTCTCGATGGCTTCCCAGTGAACAAATTGCTTGTTCTTGTAGTAGCCAATCAATCATATGATACCTATTGAAATGGTTGTGCATTGACCATTTCATTTTGGCATAGTGACTCTGTGTATTCCTTCTATCTTCTTTTGATGCATCTTACGTCATTTAGTATTTTGCCTGTTGTTGTTAAGTGCCATTGAGCCGGTTCTGATTCACAGCAACCCCATATAAGGTTTCCAAGGCTTTTAATCTTCATGGGAGTAGAAAGCCTCATCTTTATCCTACAGAGTAACTGTCATGCTTGAGCCACAGACCTTGTGGTTCGCAATCCAGTGCTTATCATATGGAGCCACCACACACGCATTTTGCCCCTAGAATCTTTCATTATTTCAAGTTGAGGCTTGAAGATTTTCTTCAGTTCTTTTAGCTTGAGAAATGCTGAGCATGTTCTTCTCTTTTGGTTTTCTAACTCCAAGTCTTTGCACATTTCATTTTAATGCTCTGCCTTCTCAAGCTACTCTTTGAAATTTTCTGTTCAACTGCTTTACTTCCTCATTTTTTCCATTCACTTTAGCTTTTTACGTAGAAGAGCAAGTTTCAGACTATCTTCTAACATTCATTTTGGTCTTTTTTTTCTTTCCTTTCTTCCTGCCTTCTTAATAAGATGGTTGTCAGTCGTTAGAGTCTGATGCATGAAATCTGTTCTTGATATGGTCTCTAAACTCAGTTGGGGTATACTCGGTCATATTTGGGCTCTCATGGAATTGTTTGAATTTTCTTCAGCCTCAGCTTAAACTTTAATATGAATAATTTATGGTTTGTTCCACAGTCGGCCCCTGACCTTGTTTTGACTAATGAGCATCTCCACTTTCTCTTTCTTTTCTCACAAATATGTTCCTGTATATTCCAGCTGGTTTAGTCCATGTGTATAGTTGCCTCTGGTTGTTAAAAAAGGGTATTTGCAGGAATAAGTCATTGGTATTGCAAAATTCTGTCACCAAGGTCATATTTTCCATCTCCTGATCCGTCCTCTTTGTTTCCAACCTTTACATTCCAATCACCAGTAATTATCAACACATCTTGATTGCATATTTGGTCAATTTCAGACTGAAGAAATTGGTAGAATTTTTTAATTTCATCATCACATGCTTTAATGGTTGGTGCATAAATTTTACTAACAGTGGCATGAACTAGTCTTTCTTGTAGATGTGTAAATATCCTATTATGGGCAGCATTGTAGCTCAAAATAAAGTTTGAAATGTACTGTTTTATGATAAGTGAGACTCCATTCCTCTTTGATTTCAAGTTTTAGACTTAGTAAGCCATATTATTGTCTGATTCAAAATGGCCAATACAAATCCCATTTCAGCTCACTAATGCCTAGGATATTGCTCTTTATGTGTTCCATTTCATTTTTGACAACTTCTAATTTTCCTAGGTTCATACCTCATACATTGTATGTTTCAGTTGTTAATGGATGTTTGCAGTTATTTTTTTCCCATTTTGAGTTGTGTCTCATCAGCTAATGAAAGTCTCAAAAGCTTTGCACCATTCATTTCATTAAGGCCAGTTCTACTTTGAGGAGACAGCTCTTCCTCAGTCATATCTTGTGTGCCTTCCAACCTAAGGGGCTCATCTTCTGACACCATATGCAACAGTGTTCTACTGTTATTTATAAGGTTTTCAGTGGTTAATCATTCAGAAGTGGTCTGCCTTTCCTTCTTCCTAGTCCATGTTAGAAGCTCTCCTGAATCCTTTCCACCAGGGGTGATTCTTCTGGTTTAAAAATACCTGTGACGTAGTTTCCGGCATCACATCAACATACAACAGTATGACAAACTGACAGATGAGTGGTGGATTTAGGGAACCAGGGGAAAATATTTCAGACCTGAGGTCTTTCCATTATTGGTGCCATACCCTAATGTAGATACAGTCAGGTTTTTCCTTCAGGTCAAGAGAGGAACCAGAAACTGTGATTTCCTTTCTCCTCGTTTTTGTTTGGGATAATTCTGTGACAATCCAGTGTTTTTTGTTTTGTTTTGTTTTATTTGATTTTATGTCATTAAGCCATGACTGATAAGAAATGATCTGGGATCCTCTTTCATGTCTTCCCAAGGAATCTATGATCGAAGTGAGCTCAAACCAAACTCACTGCAAAGTCAGGTATTGTTCCTTTTAAGGGACTTTCTTACCCTCTATTTAGGGTCTCAGTAGGAAATTTATATTTGTGATGATAGCTGATATGTAAGTAATCTTTGAAACTAGAATAATTTTTTCACTGTTTCTTTAAATTTTCAAAAGCATATTATTAATATTTTAGAAAATATTGGTAAAGGTAAGAGGAATCATTACCATGCTAATGGTTTACTAGTTCTGATCTATCCTGCTTTTCTCCACTTTCTGGTTCCATTTCTATAGAGCTACTCTGTAGTAGCAAAAAGTTTTAGACTGAAGGGAGGAGGAGCAGTTCATTGACTCAATGAAGAAATGTTGATGGTGTCTGCTGAGAGATGATGTCAGAGGGTTGGGTTTGTGACTTGTTATTCCCTTTCTCTTGTTTCCCCACAGCTGTTTTTCAGAGTGACAGATGACCGGGCCAAGCAGTCTGAACTGTATTTAGTAGGAATGATCTGTTACTATGGCAAACATTATTCCACATTCTTTCTGCAAACAAAAATCCGCAAGTGGATGTATTTTGATGATGCTCATGTTAAGGAGGTAGGCATAGTCAAATATTTCTTCTTTTTAATAAAATTTTTCTTGTTTCTGTTGAGAATATGAATTGTAAAACGTACAGTAACTCAGCGATTTCTACATGTACCACTTAGTGACTCTGATAGCAGTCTTCAAGTTGTGTAACCATCCTCATCCGCCATTTTATAAGTGCTTCTTAAACTGTTGGTTACTGCATAAAAAGCAAAACAAAACGAAACAAAACCCATAAAACAAAGCCCACAGACAATAAAAATTAGATGAATTGTCTTTAGTATTTCATTTTCTTAATACTTCTTTCCCGCCACCATGCCCTTCTGTAAGACATGCTTTATATTTTATCTGTGTATCTATTTATTAGATAGGGAGCCCTGCTGGCATAGTGGGTTATACATTGGATTGCTAACTGCAAGGTCAGCAGTTCCAATCCGCCAGCTACTCTTGGGAGAAAGATGAGGCTTTCTGCTCCTACAAAGATTTTAAAACTCAGAAACCCTATACAGGGTCTCTGAGTCAGAACCGACTTGATGGCACCCAACTGTGTGATAGATAAAATAGAAACTATGTCTATCAGATAGAACAGTCATGTCTTTCCAAATAGATGGTCAGATTCTTGAGAATATAATCAATATATATACCAATTTCAAGTCCTCATGTGGCACTATAGGATAAAGCATGGGACTGCTAACCGTGAGGTTAGCTGTTCAAACGCACCAGCTGCTCTTTGGAAACCCTGTATAGGGGCTCTATGAGTCAGAGCCAATGCAATGGCACTTAACAACAACAACTACAACACAAAAACCCTTTGCTCTCAAGCCAATTCTGAGTCATAGTGCTCCTAGTGGACAGAGTAGAATGGTTCCATACAGTTTCCAAGTCTGTGAATGTTTCCAGAAGCTGACTGCGTCATCATTCTCCCACAGAACTCTCCCAGGGAGAGCTGGTGAATTTGAACTGTTGCCTTTTCAGTTAGCAGTCATTCATTGCTTAACCCACCTTGCCATAAGGACGCCATATAATTTATCTTCTATCATTTTCTTTGAATCTCGTCACCAAGCATTTAGTACAGTTTTAATTTATTATAGCCAGTATTTCAAATTTTTGATTGATTTGGGTGGGAATAATCTAATGCCTCAAATAAAGTTATGAAGTTCAGAATTCTAAGTCTCAGAATTATCAATGGATAATACTTTGTCTCCGAACTGCTATAAATTAATCTCTAATTATTATCTTCATGAAGTGTCCTATCAGAGTTAAATACCTTTTTTGGGATAAGATAGGAAATATAGCACTCTAATGGTATGTAGGAATCCTGGTGTGGCGCTGTGGGTTAATGCGCTGAACTGCAAAGCCACTTTGAACCACAAGGCTCACCAGCTGCTCCTCGGAAACACTATACAGGGTCGCTGTGGGTCGGAACCAACTCAACAGCACTTAACAACAACAACAACAGTGGTATGTGGTAGAGTCCTGGTGTGGCACTGTAGGTAAGCACTAGACTGCAAGTCATTTTGGACTACAAGATCAGTTCTTCAAACCCACCTGTTACTCCTTGGAAACCCTAGAAGTCACTACTGACTTGGTGGCACTTAACAATAACAACAACAATGGTATGTAAAGTAGGGAACTTGGTACTGTGTAAACCACACAGTCTACGATGGAAGAAGTTCACGAAGTATGTGTGCGTTGGCAAGCCCCTTCCAGTAAGGTTATCACTTCGGGAGGTGCAGGCTGCTGACTAACCACGGATCACAGGCACTGGTTTCCACTGATGGTAATCTTTGCCAAACTCCCTGGTTTTCATCTTCATCTCTGGTGTTTTTGTAATTTGGGGCAACTTATTTAAATTCTCTGAACTTTAGATTTTTTATATTTGAAAAAGAATACCCATCTTGTTGTTGTTGAGTGCCATCAAGTTGGTTCAGATTCACAGTGACCCTGTATAAGGTTTCCAAGAGCAGCTAGTGAATTTGAACCGCCAACCTTGCGGTTATCAGTCTAGTGCTTATCCTACAGCACCACACCAGGGCTCCTATTTTACATAAGATTTGTATGTGAAAAACATATGAATGTGTTGTAATTACAATAATGCTAACTTATAATTTTACTGAGCCTCCAAGGTACACCAAACACCATGCTAGTTGTCACACCATATAAGATTATGACTGGGTCACTGGTCCGTTGGCATGTACATTGTTTTTGTCTTTGACCCATTTAAGACTTAATTAAAAAAAAGAACGGGGCTAGTTCTAGCCTAAGACAGAGTGGGTTTGGTGATTTGATTGGATTGCTGTTTCAGTGATTATTCTGTCATTCTTTTCCATGGCAGAAGCAAAGTTAAATCCAGCAAAATGCTAAGATCAAACTGTATTCTGAGCAGTGTGACATTTTATGTCCTGCCAGGCATGAATTCTGAAACAGAGTGTCCTTTGCTCTAAGGCAATCTATCTACTTTTAGTTCCAGAAAAGTGATTTTAATGTTTAGGAGAAAATGATAGAAAAGTGAATTTCAAACGCGGGCTTTAATCTGATATCTGTGGAAAGAAATTGGACACCAAGACAGCCAATGTCCCCTGTCATAACACATTCACCTTTGAAATATTTATCCATATTTCACAACTCGATGGATGTTTCACAGAAATAAAAATAACTTCGTTCTTCCATTTTCGTGTAAGATTTTGATACTTTCTAAAAGGATTTAACAAAAACCTCCTTAAGTTTAGGTCTTGTACCTCTTTTATTGTCTCTTCACTCAATTCCTGGCCTATGTGATGTTCTTCAGGGAGAAAAAAACAAAAACAAATCAAGAAGTCATGTTTTGAATGAAGTGTAAGTATAATGTTCTTTTGGTTGTTTGTGGTTCAGATTGGGCCCAAATGGAAGGATGTGGTGACCAAATGCATCAAGGGGCATTATCAGCCTTTGCTGTTGCTTTATGCAGACCCCCAGGGCACCCCGGTGTCCACCCAAGACCTGCCTCCCCAAGTTGAGTTCCAGTCATACAGCAGGACATGCTATGATAGTGAAGACTCTGGTAAGCAGCCCAGCTCTCTACCTATCACCCACCATATACCATGGGAGCACTCAATGGTTGAGACTCAATATGAGCCTGGCACATAGCCTAGCCTAGAGAAGGAAGTCATTAGAGATAAAGAACTAAGTGTTAGCGCCTGCTAGATTCTCAGTTGTCCCACACTTTGTTTCTTTCTACTTTTAAGAGTGTGTTGTCTTAATCACATGGGCCCCCAAGTCAAAAGTGAGATGGGAAATTTGAATGTAAACTGAGATACGAAGTTTGTAAAGGAGGCCTTAGTAGTTAACCTTATAACAGTGGAGAGATGACTGGTTCTTATACCCCTTTCTCAGTGACTTAAGTGAACCAAGAACAATGATTTGGAGTTCTTATAAAGGTAGTCAGTTTGTTTGAGATGAGCATTTTGTGTTTTAAAATTCCAAGTACAGTAAAGAGAGACCTCTGTTATCAACGAATTAGTTCACTTCTAGATCAATTGTTTTGAAACTTAAACCATATTTTCCTAAAAAAAAAAAAAAAAAAAATTCAGCTTTGTAGCTAAGTCCCAGTATAATCCACAGAAGCTCATAATACATCTTCAGTCCTGATGTGGCATTGTGGGCTAATGCGCTAGACTGCAAAGTCAATTTGAACTGTAAGGTCAGCAGTTCATCAGTCGCTCCTCAGAAATCCTATACAGGGTCGCTATGGGTTGGAAATGACTTGGCGGCACTTAACAATATCAAAATAATCCAAATAGTTTAGCCTTGGTTTCTGAAAAGGAGGAAGAAATGTTCCTTTTCCTTTCTTGGATGTTGAAAGAGGAGATCCTTTCTTTGAAGTCTTTCTTCCACCCTCCTGCTTGGTACCTGATACTCTTCCCACTCTCGTACCTAATCATTACTGACTGACTTTTCCCTTCAGCCAGACACCCATTTCTCCCGTTGTACTTATCTCAGCTAGTTGTCCGACTGAACTAATTGACGTTATTGTTGGTAGGGGTCCTGGTGTGATGCTGTAGGATAAGCACTGGACTGCTAACCGCAAGGTCAGCTAAACGTTCAGAGGAAAGCAATGCCTACTGAACTAATTCACACTGGAGTATAAATGACAGCCCATAGTTTCTCAACTATTAAAGTGTGTATATATATATATATATGTAAATTTAACATTTAAAATGGCGTTTCTGATAGCCTAGGGGAACAACTGTTTACTTGTGCCACATTAGCCTGGGACTGACCATCTAAATAGATGTTACTTTTCACAACGGTTTCCTTTCTTCCACTCCCCTCCCCCTCTTAGGTTTTCTAAAAGCCCCACAGGTTTCAGAGTGGCAGGCAAAGTGAGTGCTTGCTTCAGAAAGGTAGGGACAGAGGTGGGAAGAAATGTTCGTGTGTCTGGGCTATCTGGAAACTGGGGGTTGGGGAAGAATGGCCCGATAATGTGCACACAAACCTCTCCACCTTCCTTCTAGGATGGTCTCGCCTTTTGGACCTTTGCTGCTGTCCTGCTCTTTTCCTTTCTCTCTGCTGGCCTCACTTTCCTCACTGGTGCATCTGTGTCTCCTCCTTCCCTCAGGGAGGGAGCCTTCCATCTCAAGTGACACTCGAACAGATTCCTCAACGGAGAGCTATCCCTACAAACACTCCCATCATGAGTCTGTGGTCAGTCACTTCTCTTCTGATTCTCAGGGGACAGTCATCTATAATGTGGAGAATGATTCCATGTCTCAGAGCAGTCGAGACACAGGTAGGGGCTGATACAAAGGATCCGGGTTGCCTAATTTACTTCCTTTATAGAGGGTCTCTCAAGAAAAAAAACTGGGACAAGTCAGAAGTGGTTGCTATGTATGCAAAGGGGAAAAAAGGCACAAAATTTGGATATTTGAGTGGGATCCAATGATACAACACAGTTCTGAATGAATGATGATGTTCCGTTGTACAGATTCTGGGCAACAGAAGCATGTCAATAAGGACTACTGTCATTGTCATTGTTATAAATAATATCATGTTTATTCTTAAGTCACCTCTTCTCCTGCTACCCTTTTGATCCTTATCCTTCCAATAGTGTGCCCCACTAACAACCCCTTGTGTCTGCACCTTGGCATGTTTTTATTCTAGGCTTCATCTTGATTAAAGGACTTTGAAAGAAGGAGTGTATTTAGGGGCTAGGGCATATTTTGGGCAAGCTCAGCAGCTTGCCAGGGTCCTGAAGACCAGAGAATGAATACAGAGTGAATATAGGTAGCCTGTTTGTTTTTCCGAATCCTCCATAGAGAACATTCTTGAATTGTTTTGTTACTCTATAGGAGAATGTGCCACGGTCAGTAGAAGAAATCTGTGCAGGGCATCAAGAGAACAGGAGTAAGGTGACTGCAAAGATGACAGATTCATTATGGGATAAAATACAGCTCATGGTATCATACTGATGATGTAAATTCTGTATGTGGCCTTTTTTTTTTTTTTTTAATAGAGAATTTTTATATTCAAAAGTATGCAGAATAATAAAAAGCCGCTTCATGTATCCATCACATAATTTTAACAATTATAACTCAGGTTAATGCCGTTTCACCTGCATCTCTACTCCCTTCCCCCCTTCCCAGACATCATGTAATTTCATCCATAAGAGTCATAGTGTTTTGTTTTAATGGTTTGTGTACTTAACTCAGAATCCAGAAGAGGTCTTCACTTTGCAATGGGTCAGAGTTTTTTCTGTTTCTCTTCATCAGTAGGTTTCTCCTTTAGCTAAGTATTTCCCTTACAGATCATTATTGAAGAAATAAGGTAGTTTGTCCTGTAGATTCCCCACAGTATAAATTTTGTTGATTGCATCCCATGGTGTAACATGTTTCTGAGGTATTTTTTTGTAAACTTGTAGTTGGATGTTGACGTTTGGTTAGAGTCATGTTAGATTTTTTGCAAGTTTGGCATTTCAAACTCACTAGCTGCTGCTCAGAAACTCTATACAGGATTGCTATGAGTTGGAACCGACTCGATGACACTTAACCACAACAACTGCCTAAATGGAGTCCTGGTGTGGGTCTGTAGGATAAGCACTGGACTACTAACTGCAAGGTCAGTGATTCAAACCCACCACTCGTTGGCACTCAACAACTACAACAAAAACTGTATAGATAAGGAGTGCTGGCAGCCTAGTGGATTTTGAGCTGGGGTGCTAACCAAAGTCACTAGTTTGATTCTACCAGCTGCTTTGTGAGAGAAACAGAAATTGTATACAGGGTCACTATAATTTGGAACTGACACCGTGGCACATAACCATCACCACTTCATACATGATGTTAGGTGTGGTTTTTAGACCATATCTCTGAAACTGTGACCCAGGGAGAATCCAAGCCACAGTATAAACAAGGCATATTTTCAAGGAGAGCCAGAATTATGTTAAGAGTTTGTATATAGTCAGTATAACATTTGTAATATTTAATTGGCCCAATGATTTCCTCCTTTTTCAGATCTTTCTAGTGGGCCTAAAAGTGGCAAAGGGATCAGAGCTATGCAATGAATGAACTGATTGAAAGTATGTATTCATATCACTACTTTGCTGACACCTGGTTATGTAAAAGGCTCTTCATATACTAACATATGAAAGCTCCATTTGAGAATCTAAAGGGGTGCCTTCTAAGATTGTCTTGTAACTTAATCCAGCTGCTCAATTTGCCTCTGGTTTCCAGCAGTTTAGATGATTTATATACTTTGGAATCTGCTTCCTTATTGGGAAATATTGGCCTTGGTTGTTATCAAATCCTACTCATACGCTCACATAATTTGGGCATGAAGCAGAGCAAATTACATACTCGGAAATTAACGAAGGTCTCCTGAGTTCCCCAGTGATCAGCCAGTTCCTGCCAAGTCAGTTCCAACTCATGGTGACCACCCCATGTGTGTCATTGTAGAATTGTGTTCCGTAAGGTTTTCAGTGGCTGGTTTTTAAAAAGTAATCTCCAGGCGTTTCTTCAGCGGCTGATTAACATCTGAGTGCATTAACCATTTGCATCACCCAGGTACTCCTGGGGGTTAGTATTGAGGAAATTGTGAAGTGTAATTTCTGGATGGAGCTGAGTTTGGTAAACATGTGTTGGGAGTAGGAATGTGAATTACTCAAAGTTGTACTGTCCTTTCAAAAGACCCACATTTAATGACGATTTAGAACTGGGCCTTAAGGCCCTACACAATCAGACCTGTTGTGGGCAAAAACTGAGGCATCTAGGTAATAGCAGATATACCAAAACCTAAGCTTTGTGTGGCATATGTAAATTTACTTAGCATATGTAATTGCTGAAGTATTTAACTGAAGTAAAATGAAAGCTCTGTCTTGAGTTTACCGGAGTGAAAATATATGGGGTATGTGATTTTTATACAACTTTTATACAGTTTATACAACCTTTATATTTCTTACCTTTTGAAAATTACCAACTAATATGTCCTTAGTCCCTTCTAGGTCACTGGAAAAGATTATGGGCTGGATTGAGATGGTTTAATGCTCAGGAGACAATTGTAAAACTGGCTTCTCTGCATGTACCTACTGAAAGCTTCCTGCTAAACTTCAATCAGATAGCCTAACCCAACTTCAGCTTCTGACCACAGATACACAAACTGTGTGCCACTGTCATGGATTCCCAAAGGGACGCTGTGTTCCCAAGAGGCTAGAGGTCAGTCACAGATACCAGCTTACCTCCATTTCCTTATTTTTTTCAGGACACCTGACTGATAGTGAATGTAATCAGAAACACACATCCAAGAAAGGGTCACTGATAGAGCGCAAGAGGAGCTCTGGCCGGGTTAGGAAGAAAGGCGATGAGCCACAGGCCTCCGGGTACCACAGCGAAGGCAAGCCTCTCTACATTGTACTTCTTTCTCTAGTCCCTGTATCATGTTTCTGTCATGCTCTCAGATCATGGCATCTCCTTTTTGCTCAAAGGGGCTTAGCCTTGCATTCTAGACTTCGGACCCTGGATATCTGTGATCACTTTAAACATCTATATTTGTCTCATTGTGTGCTTTTAGGAGAAACACTGAAAGAGAAGCAGGCTCCGAGGAATGCCTCTAAACCATCCAGCAGCACCAATAGGCTGAGGGACTTTAAAGAGACAGTCAGTAATATGATTCATAACAGGCCATCTGTTGCTTCTCAGACCAACCTAGGATCTCCCTGTGGGGGCAGGGGAGGAGACCAGCTGGAAAAAAAACCTCCTAGGATCCTGTCCTTGCACTCTCAGGACTGGGAAGTAGAGAGTACCAGCAGTGAGTCAAAATCTAGTTCTTCTAGCAAGTATCGTCCAACGTGGAGACCAAAACGGGAGTCTCTGAATATTGACAGTATCTTTAGTAAGGACAAAAGGAAGCATTCTGGCTATACCCAGCTTAGCCCCTTTTCTGAGGATGCAGGTGAGGGGATAATTAGGGAACAATTGGGCTTTCAAATAAAGTTGATTTTTGTATTTAAAATCTGGGTTTTCTGATAGTATTGGCAAGGTTCGTTTTTTACTCAGATGTTGGGCATTTTGTGGGTTTGATGGATGAGTAGCTGGAGGGAGAGGTGTTCTCTTTATTTTACACAGATACTAAATCTACCTCTTTTTCCATATTTGTCCTTTGATTGGGATAGCTAAAGAATTTACACCGGATGAACTTAGCAAGCCACCTGCTTATGACAGTAAAGCTGGTGGACCCAGTCCCCGATATAAGCCCTGGGGCCCAGCACGTCCAGGCTCTCACCTTTTAGAGCAGCACCCTCGCCTGATCCAGCGAATGGAATCTGGCTATGAGAGCAGTGAGAGGAACAGCAGCAGCCCTGTCAGCCTGGATGCCACTCTGCCTGAAAACTTGAATGCCTGCAGGTATTGTTTGGCCATTGAATACAGGCCTTTTCCTTTGCAGCAATGTAAACCACCTTTTTGCAACTTTTCAAGAAGGCTCAGATGAGGAGAGAGGTGGACTTTGTTACCACCTTGTGGACAAAGCAAAGCACTGCATAGCCACAGTACCCTCTGGTGGCAGGAAGAGCAAAGGCATTTGAGACAGGAGAGCTCTATTGCTTTGTAAGTGCTGTGGCGTAGCAGGATAACGCACTGAACTGAAAGATGGATTTGAACTCCAAAGTTGGCAGTTCAAATCTATCAGCCGCTCCTCGGAAACCCTATACAAGGTTGCTATGAGTCTAACTGACTCTACAGCACTTAACAACAATATATAGTTATTTAGTAACTTTTAATGAAAAGAGCCCTGGTATGCTGCTGTAGGATAAGCACTGGATTGCTAACACAAGGTCAGTGGTTCAAGCCCACAGCCACTCCTGGGAAACCCTATCTGGGGTCACTATGAGTCGGCACCAACTTGATGGCACTTAACAACAACAATGAAAGAATGAATTAGTTAATCAAAATTTATGTATCCCAAGAAACCCTATTGTTACTTATCTTGCCTTCCATCTTGGGAATTTGTTTTGTTTTGTCTTTTTTAAGTCACTGGGATCCAGTGCTTTATGAAACCAGTTGCATCATAAGTTAGTGGTGATAGTTCAGTAGTATGTACTGCATCCTGCTCATAGAGCACAGTGCACTCCGTAAGTTCCACATCTCCATACATTGTTTTTATTGACTTGCCAGAGAGACAAATTTTCTGCTGTCTTCCTGTTCTCCATTGCTCTTCCCTGACCACAGGACCCTATTCAGTTGTTTTTAAAGTTTTTATTGTGAATTGAGTGATAGTTTATATGGGAGAACATCGGTTTTACACTCATCGTTTCATTACAATGATTGCAATCCTCTCCGTGCATCATCTTTCAACAGTATGTGTTTCTATTAACTCTGGGGTTTTTTTTGTTTTGTTTTATTTTTTAAATGTACACAAAAACACTCAGGAATATATAATCATTTAAACACCCAACCAAAGGGCATATTCTGCAAGCCTGCCTCTTGGCTGCCAGCACACAGCCTTGCTCTTACCATGAGTCTGGAGTCCTCAGTTGCTGTATCTCTCCCCTATTCAGTTTTTATCATGAGAAGATGCTATAAAGCTGTAATAAAGGGAGGCAGTTCATATGATAGCATATGTTCAGTATACATTAATTCATTCAGTACATTTGAATACTGTATGCCAGACACTGTGTTAGATGCACAAGGTGATAAGGCATGAGCATGAGTAGATATTTCAATCTTACAGAAGTAGTTTAGTAGAATCTTTAATTATATTAGTTGGATGTTTTCTTGTGTTTTTTTGAGGGAATTTAGTCCTAGGATTCTTGCCAGTTGTCACCCTTCTCATGCTTTCATTAGCCTCTGGGTTTTCTTTTGAAGGGATCCAAGTGCTAAGAGATCAGGTGGGTTGGTCCCTGCTTGGAATCACATCCCAAAGTCTCATAGCAGTAGCGTCCTGGAGGTGGACGCCACAGCATCCAGGAGTAGCTGGACAAAGAGTCATCCTGTCTCAGGTAAGCAGAAGAACGTTAGATTTGATGGATTGGATTTGACCTTCAGTTTTATTTGGAAAAGAGACTCATTTATGCACATCTACAATTGAGTTTTCATTCAGAATGTAAATATAGAGACATCTTAGCTATTCTTCTGTCTTTGGATTTATCACTGTTTTGTCTCCATCTCAGCTTGCCCAACTGGGAGGAGTAGCAAGGGACAAAAAGATGGCACACAGTATCTCTGTTCCTCAAAAGAAAGCTTTTACATAGGGTTTTCCTTGGTGTAATGGCAGCCTCTGAGTAATTGGCTTTCTTAATAGTTAATTAGTACTGTAAAGTGAGATATCAAGAGAATGTGTAGCTTGTAGGCAACACAGAGAAATAAGCCAATCAAACCTCCCCGTACCTCTGTATGATATCCTTGTTTCTGGATTGTTGGGTTTTGTTTTTTTGTCCTCATATACCTTTTCCTCAGAACAAACTCACAAGGAATGATCTAACTCCTTCATAGTAATTGTAAGCGACTGAAAATAGTCTCCGCTATAATGTCTCCAAGGAAAATTAGCATTTTTAAAACCTGAAACTAAAAGAGTAATGCAATTCATTACCACATGCAGAAAAACGAAATAGGATCCATGCCTCATACCATATACAAAAAAATAAAAATGAAAAATTGATTAAGGGGTCTGGAGCAAGATAGGAGAGTAGGCAGTCACACTGAGCTGACCGTCTGCAGCAAAGACACGGGAGACCAAGTGGAACAGACACACATGGTGATTCTGGAACTTTGAGCACTAGAGGTTAGAGCAGAGAGGTGGACTGAGTGCTGACTGGGAGAGGAAGCTGAACAGGAGCTGTGAGAGAGAAGAAAAACGGGGGTGGTGGGGGGTGGGGGACTGTGGGCTGGCGTGGAACGGTGAGCTTCTGCATCTTGAGCTTTTGTAAATGGTTGTTGATACGGTGGCCTACAGGCACAGAATGATGCTGGAGGTTGACAGCAAGGGGGTGCAGTTCTACCATTTCCCTTGCTCTCCTGATAGCCAGGAACATGGGCAGTTCTTGCAAAGGCCTACCCAACTGCCATTGCCCCCACCCCACCCCACTCCCTTGACCCCACACAGCCTCTGCTCTGTTTGAAGTTGGGCACCAAACATAGCTTCCCTGGTTTTGGAGGCATGTGAATCTGCTGTGAACTATGCTGCACAAACTGTGAACAGGGAACTGCATTCACACTTCTCATCTCTACCACATCTACCATGAAAGAGGTAGTGAGTGCCTGAGAGCATACCAATATATAATCATCAACTAAATATAAACATAACACCACAATGTCTCAGAGAAAACAAACAGTTTCAGCTTACACAAAGAAACAAGACAGAGTACCTCAAAAAGATAACAAAAATGCAGAGTCAGAATGTGAACACTGGAAATGGTATCAGAACTATTTGATAGGAACTTGAAAAGGTTGCTAATTAGGCAATTTCAGTGGATTGTGATAAAGACAAAGAAAACTACAGATGAAATCAAAGAAAACAGACAAAACTATGGAAAATGTTAAGAAACAAACTGACAAAATAATTGAAAAAATAAATGGGGACCCTACAAAATCAGCAATCAGAAACCCAGAAGGTTAACATTAAGACTTCAGAAATAGGTAATACATTGAAAAAGAACAAAGAAGCCGAATTGAATTAATGGAAGGCCGAATTACTGAGCTTATAGAAAAATCTCCAAACATTCATCTGTTAGAGGAAAAATCAGAAAAA
>NW_006408538.1:18161705-18172047 GCF_000296735.1 Chrysochloris asiatica | reverse complement strand
TCTTTCTTGTCTTCTTAATGACTTTTTGCTTTCTTCATGTATGATGTTCTTGATGTCATCCCACAACTCTTTTGGTCTTCTGTATTCCCATGGTGAACAGGTTTCAGATGAGCTTCCAGACGAAGACAGACTAGGAAGAAGGAGTGATGAACTACTTCCGAATATTTAGTCACTGAAAACCTTATGAATAGCAGAGAAACACGGACCATTAGAGAAATGCAAATCAAATCCTAGAGGAGATACCTTATCACTGTTACTAAGATAACTAAGATTCAGCAGAAAATAAAAAATTTTGGAGAAGAGATGGAGATATTGGAACCCTTAATTATTGCTGGAGGAAATGCTGCATAGCCTCTAGAAAACTAAAAATAGAAGTACCATAGAACCCAGTATTCTACTCGTAGGTTGTCATTAGGTGCCATCAAGTTGCCTCTGACTCTTAGTGACCATATGCACAATAGAATGGAACACTGCCCAGTCCTGCACCGTCCTCACAATTATTAAGTTTGGGCCCATTGTTGCCACCACTTTGTCAGTCCATCTTTTTCAGGTCTTCCTCTTTTTTGCTGACTCTTCATTTTACCAAACATGATGTCGTTGTCCAGGTTCATTGCTGATAGATGACATCTCATCATACTTGCATCTAAGGAGCATTCTGACTGTACTTCCAAGACATATTTCTGGCAGGCAGTCCATGATACTTTGAGTATTTTAAACCAACACTATAATTCAAATGTATTGATTTTTTTATGGTCTTCCTTATTCATTGTCTAAATTTTAGATTCAGATGAGGTGAGTGAAAATACTATGGCTTGGGTCAGGCATCCCTTAGTTTTCAAAATACATCTTTCAAGGGGTCTTTTGCAACATACTTCCCTAATGCAATACATCATTTGATTTCTTGACTGCTGCTTCCATGAGTGTTTATTATAGATCCAAGCAAAATGAAGTCCACTACTAGGTAATACCCAAAAGACATGACAGCAAAGACTCAAAGAGACTTGTACACCAATATTCATTGCAGCATTATTTATAATAACCAAAATGTGGAAACCATCAACAGATGAATGGATAAACAAAATGTGGTACACATATACATTGGACTACTACTCAGTTAGTAGGAGAAATGAAGTCTTTATAATAGAGATGGAGCTTGAAAACATTATGCTGAACAAGATAAGCCAATCACAAATGGGCAAATATTTTATGTTCTCATTTGTATAAAAAGGCAAGAAAAGACAAATATAGAGAGACTAAATGTTATTAGTGGTTTTGAGGTGAGAGAAGGAGGAAGAAAAGGTGTTAACACTGGTGGGGAAATTGCACTGGTAAAGGGTAGAGTTGCGCAACTGATTACTGGCTGCCAGTAAATTGTAGACCTATAAAAAGTTGAATTAACAAAGGTTGTGGATAGATATATTTACAATAATGACAGCAACAACAAAAAAGAGTAGCTGTTGAGGTTGCTTATGTACAAACATCTGATGGGATTTTGTTCTTAGGGTCATGGTTTCATGGGGCATCTCAGCTGACCTAACAACATGTCTAGTGCTTCTCTTCTGCTTCCTAGTTTGTTACATAGTGCCTGGGGTTTTAAAAAGCTTACATGCAGTCAGCCAAGGCACAGTAATTATTCTCTATTTACCTGGAACAAACAGGAAGAAGGAGAGTCAAAAACAGGAGAGAAAGTCGAATATGTGGCTAACTAGAACTGGAATGTGTGGCTGATTGTCTCCATGAACAACTGCCTGGTGTACCAGAAGACCAGAAGAATTGAATGGTGCCTGGCTACCATTACTGAACACTGTGATCCAGGATTCTTTAGAGGATTCCTGATCCAGAGGAGGGAAATTCAGAACATAATTTCAAATTCTCATGGAACACAGACTTTCTGTAGCCCTGATGGGTGGATGAACCCCTGAGATAGTCTGTAAGCCTTAAACCAAAAATACCCCTTGACGTCATCCTAAATATGAAAAATAGTTTTGCTTAACTAGTAAAAGATGTCTGCCTTGAGATTTGTGCTTTTTAAAGATCTATCTATCTATATGGGACTAATGGTTAAGAGCCCAGATTATGAATTTAATCAATTTGACTTTAATTGAGTTTCATCATCTACAGTCCATGTTACTGTGGGAAACAGCAACTTGGAAGATTAGACTCATCTGTTAGTATGTCTTACTGTGGGGACTTGCATGTTGCTATGATGCTGGAAGCTCTGTCACCAGTAATTTTAATACCAGGAGGGTTACCCATGGTGCACAGTTTCAGTGGACCTTCCAGAATAAGACAGACTAGGAAGAAGGAGAGACAGACTACTTCTAAATGTTTAGCCACTGAAAGCCTAATGAATGGCAGTAGAACACTGACAGATATAGTGATTGAAGATAGAAACATTAAGAATAGTAGTACAGCATTGTCAGATACAGTGCCAGAAGATGAGCCCCTCAGGTTGGAAGACACTCAAAATATGACTGGGGAAGAGCTACTTCCTCAAAGTAATGTTGACCATAATGACAAGAATGGAGCAAAGCTTTTGGAACCTTCATTTGCTGATGGTGCCCAACTCAAATGGAGAAGAAACAGCTGTAAATATCTATTAACAATTGGAACATGGAATGTACATACTATGAATCTAGGAAAATTATAAGTTGTAAAAAATGAAATGGAACACATAAAAATGGATATCCTAGGCTTTCATAAGCAGAAATGGACTGGTGTTAGCCATTTTGAATCTGATAATCATATGGTTTATTATACTAGGAATAACAAATTTAAGAGGAATAGCATTGCATACATTGTCAAAAAGTACATTTCAATATTTATCTTGAAGTACAGTGTTGTTTGTGATAGGATAATATACATATGCCTGCAAGGAAGACCAGTTAATACTACTATTACTCAAATTTGTGCACCAATCACTAAAGCCAGTGATGATGAAATAGAAGAGTTCTACCAACTTCTTAAGTCTGAAATTGATCAAAACTTGCAATCAAGATTTATTCATAATTACTGGTAATTGCAATCTAAAGATTGGAAACAAAGAAGGGTCAGTAATTGGAAAATATGTCCTTGGTGATAGAAATAATGCTGGAGATCACATGATTGAATTTTACAAGATCAATGACTACTTCATTGCAATTGCCTTCTTTAGTTACATGAAAGATGGTTATACACATGGATGTCACCACAGAAAACAAATTTACTACATCTGTGCAAAGAGATGGTGGAAAAGCTCCCTATCATCATCCAAAACAAGGCTGGGGCAGACTGTGGAACAGATCATCAATTGCTCACATACAAATTCAGGCAGAAGCTGAAAAAAAGAATTTTAAAAGTCCATGAGAGCCAAAAATGGTTGAAATATCTGATTTTAGAGATCATCTAAAGAGCCGCACTAATGACTGAAAACCAGAGAGTTGTGAGATGACATCAAGAACATCATATAGGAAGAAATGCAACAAGTCATTAAGACAAGGAAGAAAGAAAAGACCAAAATTAGTATCAGAAGAGACTCTGAAACTTGTGCTTTCCATTGTAGAGATCCTAAAATAAATGGAAGAAATGCGAAGGTAAAAGCTGAGCAGAAAATTTCAAAGGGCAGCTAGAGAAGACAGTGTCTAATATTATAATGAAATGTGCCAAGATCTGGCATTAGAAAACCAGAAGGGAAGAACACGATCAGCATTTCTCAACCTGAAAGAACAGAGAAAAATTCAAACCTCAACTTGTAATACTGAAGGATTCTGTTGGCAAATTGTGGAGTGATGTAGAAAGCTTAAAAAGAAAATAGAACTTGATGAATTTGACCTATGCTTATGGATATAGTAGCTCAAAATATCAACTGAGAGGGAAGCAGTCTTCACATCAAGTGTTAATCCTATCCCCTCTGTATACAGGGTTGATAGAGATGGGCAACTTAGACACTGGCTACTTAAATGGGGTGGGGGAAGGGTCTATAAAGTCACAAAGTGACTGGCTTACAAGTTTTCAAAAGTCAGTTTAGTTTCAGAGTGTGCAAGGGAAGGTAGAAAGAATCCCCACTGAATAGTTTTCATCTTGTGTACAAACCCTACTGAATAGTTTTCATCTTGTCTAGACGGGTATGGTGAAAGGAGATGGGGATAAGATTCTTATGATTCAGTAGTAAGTAATTGTTATGACTGATTGCAGCAGTCACAACTGTAAAGTAGAAGTTTTGTAACCAAAAGAGGGGAGTAGGATCCTAGGATCATCAAGGGAGAAGAGCACTAGCGGAATATGGGACCCTATCCAGAGAAGCAGCAACACCAGAGATGGAGGCAGAGATTAGTTCCACATCTACTGCAAATACAGTTGTGATAATCACAATTAATCCTGCTAACAATTATTCAGAATTGAATCATAAAATCCTGTTACTGTCACGTTGTCACTCTTTTTCACACAAAAAAAGTAGAAAGATAAAATAGGCCTGCTTCAAGGAGCTCTGGTAGCGTAGTGGTTATAAATTGGGCTGTGAACTGCAAGGTCAGCAGTTAGAAACTACCAGCTGTTCCATGGGAGAAAGATGATGCTTTCTGCTCCCATTAAGATTTACAGCCTCAGAAACCCTGTATGGGTCACTATGAGTCGGAACTGACTCCACGGCACATAACAACAACAACAAGGATCCATAAAACCTTCTTTTTTGCATCCTCATATATTGGTCACTACCTTTATTTATTTATTTATTTAAAACAAAATTAAGTCATACTTTACATATGACTCTGAAACTTGGCTCGTCACCTGATGTATCATGAGCATACATCTATATTTATCTAGATCCATCTGTGGACACTTGTAAAGCTAAAGTTTTACTGTTGTGGACGTTGTATGTACTTGTTTTCGTTGTTACGTGCTGTTGAGTTGGTTCTGACTCATAGCGACCCTGTGTAGTATTTCCAGGGAACGGCTGGTGGGTTTGAACCACTGACTTTACAGTTAGTAGTCCAGTGCTTATTACTACAGCATTATACCAAAATTCCTGTGAATTCAGTAAAGAGGTGGAAAGTCCAAGGATGAGAAAATGTCTTGCTTGAAGCTCCCCAATGAGTCAGTGGCAGCCCCTGGTAGAGAGAACTGCTAATGGTTAAGATGTCTGATTATGAATTTAGCTTATTTGACTATTTTCAAGCTCCAGTATATATCATCTTGTTACTAAGGGCCAGTTATTTATCTTCTTTGTAACTTAGTCTCTTCCTCCATAAAATAGGGATAATAGTATCTACCTCATAAGTTGTTATGAGGAATAATAACATGTAAAAGTGCTTCAAACTGCATGTGACACATAGTATGTACTCAGCAGATATTAGTTGCCATGTTGTTATTGTTATTATGAAATACTTGATAAATATTATTATTCACTGCCTAGATGCCATCCTGAATCTCTTCTGAAAAGTGCTATCTAAAATATTAGCTCCAAATTGAAGTTGAAAGTTCCAAAGGAAAACATTGCAACTGCCTAATTAGATGTTTATTTGTTCTGGTTTTGGAAATGTGGCACCTTATCTTCTCCTTTACGTGTATTCCAGGTGGAGAGGTAACTTCCAAAAGTGAACTGGATGAGTTACAAGAAGAAGTGACCAGAAGAGCCCATGAACAAGAACTTCGAAGGAAGCGGGAGAAGGAGTTAGAGGCAGCTAAAGGCTTCAACCCTCATCCCAGCCGGTTTATGGATCTGGATGAATTGCAGAATCAGGGTAATTGTTGTGAGCATTAGGTTGTGGATGATGGGACAGAAGACAGGGGAAATTCCCAAGTTGTAAATTCCTTCTCTTTACCAATTTTATATTTTAATTTAGTCATTCCACTGAAAGCTAGTTAAAGTAGGAGGCGATGATCTTACTGGTTGGAGATAGGCACTGATTTGACATGGTGCCGTAAGTCAAATGTTGGGCTGCTAGCCACAAGGGTGACAGTTCAAACCCACTAGTCGCTCCATAGGAGAAAGATGAGGCGATTTGCTTCTGTAAATATTTCGTTTTGCAAACTCTAAGGTGTAGTTCTACTGTGTCCTCTAGGGTCACTTTGAGTTGCATCAACTTGATGGCAGTGGCCTTGGTTTGGTTAGGGTTAGCAGCCTGTAGATGAGAGACAGAGTAATAGTGTTCATGAAAAATATTTCCCGTGAACATCCATAGAAACGAAACAAAACTAGTCACAACTCAGAAGCAGCAGAAAAGGACAGGAAACCACTTGGGCAGTGAGGTCATTCTACTTGTTTATAGAAGCATACCCTTGAGAATTTCCATCTGGGGCTTCCGGAAACTGGGTCAGCCAAGCAGGAGCAGAGCGAGACTACTGCCTTTTGATCCTGGGTTGATTTGTTCAGTCTCCTAAAATTTCCATGAACTTTACCTAAAGCTTCCCCAACTGCCCCACATTAGTTACGTTTTTCTTCCAGAAATTTCTTTAAGATGTCATTTTGTGCAAAAAACAAAATAAACCCACTGCCATTGGGTTGATTCTAATTCATAGTGACCCTTTAGGACAGAGTAGAACTGCTCTGGGGGTTTCAGGGCTGTAAGTCGTGCAGACAGCAGACTGCCTCATCTTTCTCCTGCAGAGTGGTTGCTGGTTTCCACCCACCAACCTTTCAGTTAGCAGCCTAAGATTTAACTCACCACCAAGACTCTTTCACATTGTACCAAAAGGCATGAAATAGGAGTCCAAGCCTGAGGTATTTACCTTAAATAGGTCCTGAAACCTATATCTTTCTATAAAATAAACTTATCGTTCTTATTACTCAGAATCCTCAGAGTTCACAAACTGTGCTAAACCAGTATAAAGAGTAGGCATCAAGGCTGTTTTGAGTGGTTGCCCACTTCCATCTTTTCGTTAACACTCAGAGAAGTGTAGGCCTGTTTTGGGGCAGCTTTTTTGTTATACTTTTTTTCAGCCTTTTCTGGAAGAACAAAGAATGGAATGCTAAGATTCTGTAGAGTAAGGATTGAAATCTACTATAGTGGTAAATCAACTATAGTTTGCTAGATTTCTGTATAGAACTACTTTAAAAAAATGACTCTAACCACCACCTTTGATTTTAAGGATTGCATAGGTTCAGTTGATTCAAATGCTATGAGAAAACTTCAGGTCTAGGGGATAGGGAGTCATATTTCTGGAAATGGAGTATTACGTGGAGGCCAAGATCTTCAGAGTCAACCTGCTATTCCCATTGTCTTCATTTTGTGCTCTAAAAACCCATTGTATGTTGCCATCAAGTCGAATCTGATGTATAAGCCATGAGTATAGAAGAGCCTTCCATTTCCAGCTGGAGGTAAGTGGAAGATGACTCAGATATACTGATTTTTTTTTCCCCTTGTGGTCTTGTGAAAACCCACCATCATTCCAAATTGTAGGTGAACTTGCATTACAGGCTGCTACCGATTTATGGTTATGAGTGAGTGGAGAACAAGGGTGTGTATACATAAACCTAAGGATTCTTATACAAAAGTGATTTACAAAATTTTCTAGTGCTTTGATATGCCACCGTACTTGGTGGACTCCTTTGCACCTGCTTTGGCACATGTTCACTTTAGGGGAGGAAGGGATGCTCACTATATGGAAAGGTGACTTTTTTTAATTAAGCTGATGAACAGGGGATGATATAAGTGAATACTTATTATGCATACTATGAAAAAGGGCAATTCAGTTGCCTGGTTACATAGATTGAAGTTAGGAAGCAAAGACCATCTGTATCCAAAAGGTCAAAAGGTGTACTGATTTTCTAGTTCAGGGTGCTACAAGAGGATTATGGACTGATGTAAGAAGGAAGTGGTATGGCTGACTGTCACAGTAATAAAGCCACCTTTGCCCTAACATACCAGTGCAGTCTCAGTGGAAGTCAGGGGCATTCTTGTTGCACTGTGGAAGAGCAGTTCAGTTCTATGCATAAGAACCCACCTGTACTTTGCTCTTGCTTTGAGGGATTTTCTAAGAGGTCTTGGAGTTGGAATGTGTGGTGGGCAGTGATATGCTTCTTATTTATGGACTTGGTAAGGTCTAGTTTAAAAGGCAAAAAAAAGGATCTCCTCCCTATTTTAGAGATTTCCTAATAACAATGGACAGTTGGAATTAGGGTAGAGCATAGGTTCAGCAGCAAGGCTCTATGTGTACTGAAGGGAAGCAGTACATAGGAAACACTGGAGAGAACTGTAAGGAAAATGAAAAGTGCTGGCCCTTTCAGGAAGGAGTGACGGCTTTGAGAAGTCCCTGCAAGAGGCAGATTCACTGTTTGAAGCGTCACTGCATCTGGAACAGAAGGGAGACTGTGCTGCAGCTTTGGCTCTCTGTAACGAAGCTATCTGTAAGTAACTCTAACCGCTCTGGCTATGGCACTTTTGACTAATTTTACAGCAGGTGTTATAGTGCCGTCACTCAGATGGGATAAGAACAGTTTTTTATGTCTCCTCACTCTCATCCTCCCAAACTAAGGCCCTTTAGCTATCTTTGCCTCCCGATTTCTGACTGTGCCAGGAGCCGTCCCTGTGGTCTGTGGGTATTTACTGGTATAACTACAGCAAGGGCGCACTTTTCCAGCTATGCCTACATTCTTGTCCCAAAGTAAAGGTGAACTTCAAATGTCAAGTGAGTCTGCACTTTCTCTAGTAACTGACCAGAGAGGTGGAGGAATAACTGAATAAACTGAATCACTATCTGATTCCTGGTATACCATGTTACAAGGTTGTAGACATCATGGGCCGAGGACTTAGAACTGGTATCTGGTTCTTCATTGTGACCCACAGGAAGCTGTGTCCTATAAAGACAGATGCAAGGTTGGATCTTATTTCTGCCGTTGGCCACCAAGAAAGGGTGGTTGGGAGCAGAATTTGGAGACCAGAGTTTGACAGATCATTTGCAAAGGATAAGGAGTGTGGCAACCTCCGAGATGAAAGCAACAGTTTATCTTCTTAATTCATTTTAGTTTTGTTTTGTTCCATTTTGTGTTTTTAATTTGAATTAACTGGTTTGGCTCGATGGCTTCCACGAATGTTCCTTATAGTCAGAGCCAGCTCTGTGCCCTGGGCAACATACGCATGGTCCTTGCCTTGCAATCCTGCTGCATATTTTGAGTTTTAATGCATACCTTTGCTCATTTTTGGTTGAATTTTATTCTTTTTGTTTTTGTTTGTGTTTTGGGTTGTTTCTGCTATATTTTCTTTTGCATTTTAGCTAAACTAAGACTTGCCCTGCATGGTGCCAGCTCTAGCACGCACAGCAGAGCCCTAATCGATAAGAAGTTGCAAATCAGTATTCGAAAAGCACGGAGCCTGCAGGATGGCATGCAGCAACAACAGTCCTCACAGCAGCCGGTGCAGCCCTCAGCCTGCCTCTCATCACAAGGGGGGGCCCTTCCTCAGCCGACAAGGTAGTGAACGCCAGGGGAAGAAGTAACCAGGGTTGTTCCATAGCACAACTGTTCATAGTCTTGGTGGCTACAGGGGAGAGAGAAGAGTCCTCTGAAAGACTTTCTCCTCAGGTCAGACATACAGTGAACAGCTTGCTTCACTGTTGATCCTTTCATTAATAGTTCCTAGAAAGATGAAAAAAAGGTATAGCATAACCATTAGGTCACCTGTCCATATATCCTGCAGGTGAGTTTATCCCTGGACTTGTGTTCAAGCGCAGTTATAATATTTATAATGTTATAATACATTCATAGACATGGCTATCTGAGCTACATTTCAAGTTGAGGTAGCAACTATGTGATTTATTTGGGGATTTCAGTGCTTTCTGTGCCTCATGGAAGCAAATTAAGCCATCTTTTCTTTACTCTGATTGCGCCATAAGGAAGACGCACACAATCTCATTTGTTTTGCTTCCTTATGATCAGGACTAGGAAAAGCAAATCCCAGTAGCCATTTCTGTAGTTCGTACATCTTGACTCTTGACTTTGGCTCTGACTCAGTATGTTGGTGGTGTTTTTGCTAAGTACTGTTAAGTTGGTTCCTACTCATGGCCACCCTGGATAGGGTTTCCGAAGCCGTGAATCCGTCTCCAGAGTAGCTGATGGGCCTTGTGGTGTTCACAGTCCAGTGCTTAGCCTCTCAATCAGGGGTGGGGAACCTTGTTTCTGAAAAAATCTGTAACTTCATTTGCTGGCCGTACAAAATGATCAACTTAAAAATTAGCCTGGTTTAAAAAAAAAAGCCTGTTATATTTGGTCAGACATTTAATTAATTCACCTCTAATATGATGACTGGAACTGCAGTTGCCTTGTTAGGGCCAGGCCAAATGATGTTGCGAGTCTTATACAGCCCATGTCTGGAAGTTCCCCAGCCCTGTTCTAGAGCCGCCATGCTCCCTTACTTAATGTGTTGTTGTT
>NW_006408538.1:18160592-18161605 GCF_000296735.1 Chrysochloris asiatica | reverse complement strand
CATATAGGCAAGAAGACAACTGAATGACATATATAACACTCTGAAAGAAAATTATTGCCAACCCAGAATCATATCTCCAGCGAAACGGTTCTTCAAATTTGATGGTGAAATTGCATCATTTTCAGATAAACAGAAGTTAAAAGAATTTGTAAAAATGAGATCAACCTTTTAGCAAAAAATACTAAAGGGAGATCTTTGGACAGAGAACCAGCAGTAGCAGACGACAATCTGAGACTCACACCGTATCACCTAGACTGAACCCAGATATGAAGTCTTCAAAGAAAAACAGACCTACAAGACTAAAGAGTAGAGAACCAGAGATACACTTGGAACAGTAACAACAAAAGCCCCATAAAATAAAAAGAGGGAGTAATGTTACAGAACTTTCAAGTGAAGAAAAATATAGTTACAGAACTTCCAAATGAAGAGAAAATCAAGTAGATTTCAAGGAAAATGTTTCGTAAATAAAAATAAACCTAAATGTACCTCTAAAAAATAGGCCAAGCCTTATTCTTAGCCTTAGTCCAGCCTTACCCCTAACACTAACCCTAGTCTTAAACTTAACCCTAACACTAAACCAAGTCGTAGATCTAGCCATAGCCCTTATCCTAACTTTCGCTTCTTATTCTTGAACTTCCCTCCAAAATGATTAAGGACCTCAATGTGCAAACCAAAAGCACAGACATCAAAAGACAAAATTAATAAGTAGGATCTCAGAACAATTAAAAACTTTTGTTCATCAGGAGACTACCAAGAAAGTGAAAAGACAAGCTACTAACTGAGAAAATATCTTTGGAAACCATAGCTCCAACAAGAATCTAAGAACCAAAAAATATATAAAGCTTTGACAACTTAATAACTAAAAGACAAATAACCTGATCATAAAATGGGCAAAGGAATTGAATAAACATTTCACAAAAGAGGACATACTGATGATCACCAGACACCTAAAAAGGACCTTTGTTGTTGTTAGCTGCAATGGAGTCGGTACTGACTCATAGCGACCCTATGCA
>NW_006408538.1:18148675-18157280 GCF_000296735.1 Chrysochloris asiatica | reverse complement strand
CTGGTAGTTTCGTACTGCTGACCTTAAGGTTCGCAGCCCGATTCGTAACCACTACGCTACCAGAGCTCCTACAGTGTCACACTAGGACTCATTATTTCTATTGTTAAGTGCCGTTGAGTCGGTTCTGACTCATAGTAACCCTGTATAGGATTTCCAAGGAACAGCTCGTGAGCTTGAATTGCCGACCTTGAGGTTCAAGCCAGTCAACTTTCCAGTCCAGCACATTAGCCCACAGCACCACACCAGGACTCTGGACTCCAGTATGCTGCATTAAACAAAAATTTGTTTTGTCTGTTAATAATAAGCCAGAGTAATTTTCAAAATATAAATATAATAAAAGTAGCTAACATTTTTTTGAATATTAATTAGGGGACTTCAGATAATTTGTGGAAAAATTCCATTATCTTTCCATTCCATATTTTTCACAAACGATTTGAAGCCTCCTCGTATGTTTTATTGTTTCAGATCTTCATAGTAACCTTATTGTTGTTGTTTAGAAGTGCCTGCCGTCAAGTTGGTTCCGACTCATAGGGAACCTGTATAGGGCTTCCAAGAAGCAGCTGGTGAGCTTGAACTGCTGACCTTGCTGTGTGCTGTGGAGTTGGTTCCGACTCATAACGACCCTGTACCCACATAGGGTTTCCAAGACTAAATTTTTATGGGAGCAGAAAGCCTCATCTTCTGTGGAACAGCTGGTAATTTTGAACTGCTAACCTTGTGGTTCGCAAACCAATTCGTAACTACTACCCTACCAGAGCTCCTTAGTAACCTTATGAGGGAGGGATTATTGCTTTACATATTTTATAGATAAGGAATTTGTGGCTCAGAGGGAATAAATAAGCTATGTAATGTTTCCAACATTACTAAGCTAGTTAAGTGTTAAATCATGGAATTCAGTGCCTGGTCTGTGTGACTCCAAAGCTCATGTCCGTAACTGTTATGTTGTACTGCCTTTTATGATTGATTCCCCATATAAATATCATATCATATTCTTCATCATGTTCTAAAGCAACTGGGTGACCATACCCAAGGAAGTTTATCGTATATTGATATTCAAATTTTATGCTTATAGTTAGGACCTTCCTTGATCTGATTTTCGCCAGTTGTGTTCTTCATTATTTGAATGCAGTTCAGAGAATCTGATCAAAGACCTTTGAATATAAACAATTTAGGCAGCCAAACTCTTTCCAGGAAACTTCTTTTACTAGTTGATGACTGTAAGCAGTTGGAGTTTTATTTAAGTTGTACAACTGGCTATTTTAGGTCAGAAATGCAAAACAATTGCTGACAAACCAATTAAATGCAATAATTCCTACTCCCATTCCCAAATCTCAAGAGAGTCATAGTACATAACTTTGACTTGGTTGTATTACTTGCTGAAAAACATTTCAGCTGAACAACATTTCAGCGAGTAATACAACCAAGTCGAGATTATGAAAACACACGTGGAATAGTTATTTCCATGTAATCTCGTGAACCTGTAAATTTGGCCTCTTGGTCCCATTGACTGGGCTAACCCTTTCCTCCCTGAGTAGCATCCTGGATTTTTGCTGTTTGGTGTGAGTGACCTCCAGGCTTTGCTTATCTTCCATATCATCTGCATGTAGAACTAGTAATTTTTTGCTAGCTGTTTTTAATTTGTAAGTACTGTAGAATTTTATTAGAATGGAACTTCACAGGTAGTGAAGAATATTTGCAAAGGATCCACTTACTATTCTATGCAGTTTTTGTGAAGGCAGTTAATAAAAAGAGAATTAAAGTTAATATTACCTATAACCTGGGTATAAGCTGACCGTTGCCTTCTTTTTTGTGAACTTTGAACTGTTGACTGTACTTGTACTTACCTTTCCACTTACTTTCACTATTTCTGTGGAGAGTTAGAAATGGGAATGGGGTGAACAAGGCTTTTTTTGGAAGTGTTCTTCTTGTCAACCAAGGCAGTTCATGACTGACTCTCTCCATTTGTTTCAGTGAACAACCTATCCCGCTCCAAGTATTGTTGAGCCAAGAGGCCCAGCCGGAACCGTGCACAGACACAGAGTTCGGGGCCAGTTCTTTCTTCCACTCACCTGCTTCCTGCCATGAGTCACACTCATCATTGCTCCCAGAGATACCTGCCCCATCTGCCCCACAGCACAGCTCTTCTAATAGATCTGCCTCAAGCCTTCCGACTTTGGTTGCGGCAGATAGCGTTGACCCTTCTGCATTCCACAGTCAAGACTTACTGAAAACACCAGGGAGGACTGCAAAGAATTCTTACCATGGTTGGGAGCCATTAGCCACCCCACAATGTAAGCTGCAAGGCTCTAGAGGTGACAACAGCGGTTGTAGCAGGTGCCCCCCACAGGAAGGAAGAGCCACTGCTCAAGAACAACTGTTTCAAGAAAAGAGGGTTACTGCTGATCCATCCATGGTGCTGCCTTGGTCACACCCGGCTGGAACAGCCCCCTCTGTAAGAGGTGGAGCACATAGTCCTCCAAGTTCATCATCTCAGCCAAGTCTTCCCCGGTTCAGGGACTGCTACCCCATAATGCCTGCTACTTCTTCATTTGTGCTTCTCTCTCCTGATCCTGTGCAGAAAACTAACCAATGCCTCCAAGCCCAAAGTCCCCAAACTTCATTGACTTCAAAAGTGGGTGGAGGCAGTGAGGAGCCCTGTAAGGCAGAGTTTCCCAGCACAAAGGGGCTTGTCCGCTCTCTGGCAGAGCAGTTCCAGAGGATGCAAGCTACTGCCACAAAGGATGGCATAGATTCCCAGGATAGAAGTTTGCCAAATAATGTAAGAAAGAATTCTTCCCCTTCTGAATCTAAGTCCTTTTCCTCACCGGATCAAGGGAAAGGCCACTGGTCTTGGGCAAAAGAGCCACCCTACCGGGATGGTAGGGACCGACTACCTTCTTGGGAAAAGCCCAGTGACCATCAATCTCTGGTCAGGAACTCGGGGTTGTCTGCTGGTGAAACTTCTAGGGGAGGACAGTCCAGGTTGGTAGAGTCGGGTACATACAAAGGGAAGCCATCCCAAGTGACAGATGTTAGACCTAAGGAGTTGGACAACCGTGTTGATTTGGGGACTTCCTTGCCTTTGGATTCCTGGGTGAATGCCACAAAGCTGTACGATTCTCAACTTAAATATGGGGTCCCTGGGCCAGAAATGAAGTCCTTCCCCCACGACTCCCATGCCTATCCAGAGAGAAACCACATCCTTTTGCATCCACATTGGAACCAAGACACCGAGCAGGAGACCTCAGAATTGGAATCTCTCTACCAGGCCAGTCTCCAGACTTCTCAAGCTGGCTCTTCTAAATGGGGGCATCAGGATGTGCCCTGGCACCCATTTAGCCAAACCGGTAAGCCAAACAGGGGCCTATAAAAGATAAAACAGGAGGACAAAATCAGAAGGAACTGCTGGTCTGTCTAAAGAAAGAATCCTTAACTCAGCAGAACCCAAGCTTCAAACTGGTTCTTTCTGTTTCAGTCATGGCTGACAAAGCCTCATCGGAATGAACCTAAATTTATAAATTTTGTATGTACTAGATTAATAACTGGAATGGGAAAAAGTATGGGTCAATGACCTGTTTGGAATGTAATATCCTTCTTAGTAAACAAGGGCAGAGTATGTGTTGAATGCCAACCAAATCTCTTGACTGGCAGAATCTGAAACAGTGGTGCCCAGCTCAAAGATGGCAACAGACTGTAATGCTTTGAATGTATGCCACTCTTCACAGCCCTCGCAATAATCCTGTCTCGCACATTACGCTCCAGAAAGGGCTCACTATACCTCTTCTAAGTCTCCCATTCCCAGCCTTTGAGCTATAATTTTACCTGTTCCAGCTATCGTGATTGACTGGTCCAGTTAGAAGCTCTGCTTGTGAGTCATATATCCAGTTTGGAACAGGTTGTCTCTGAGCAATCTAACAAGATTTTGAGGAGGCAATAAGCATCTAGTGGTTGTTTAGAATGTAAATGGTCAAGAGAAGCTAATGAAAGAAAACATAAGAGCGTTGCTGTTGTTGTTGTTATTGTTAAATGCCATTGCGTTGATTCCAACTCATAGTGACGCTGTGTAGGGTTTCCGAGGATTTAAATCTTTGTGGGAGCGGAAAACCTCATCTTTTTCCCAAAGCGCAGCTGGAGGGCTCAATCTGCAGACCTTGTGGTTCACAGTCCATTGCTGATCTCACGGAGTCAACAGTCTTACCTCATTGCCGTCACACATGTAAAATGTTGGTGAAGTACCCTCGCTCATAATTCTCTAGGTAAGGCCATCATAGTGCTATAATCAGGAAAGTAGCATTTTAACAGTGGTGAAGCTACTACCTATCTGTCAGACCCTAGAACTTTATGTAAAGTGAGGTTTGACTGTTGATAATTTCCATTCTGGACTAGTCTGTTAGCCATATAGACCCTCTAGGGAGAAAGCTGGAGCCCTGGTGTGGCATGGTGCTGCAGGATAATGCCTTGCATCGCAAGGTCAGTTTGAAGCTCAGGGTCGAGTGTTCACATCCACCTGCCACTCCTCAGAAACCCTATACAGGGTAGCTATGAGCTGAAACCGACTCGATGGCACATAACAACAGGGAATTACCTTGCTTGATAATTTCCTCTGTCAAGACGTGGACAGAAGCTGATTGTGTTTACAAAAATGAAATAAGATGAGGATATCCAGCTGCCTGTCCACAAAGCTCCTTCTCCACAAGGTTCTTCAAGGACTGCGATCTGAGACCCTTGTGGCCTAGAGGAAGCTAGCCATATTTTGAAACTTCTTTCTGTTCCTTCATTCTAGGCGCACATCCTCCATTGGATTCAGGGGTATCTGCTTGTTATTTCATGAACCAAGAACTCATGAATTTGTGCAGCCATGCTCAGGGGACAAGGTGGCTTCAACTTGTATTTATGTGTTCCTTCTCAGGCGCTGCAGATGGCATGGGGAGGAAGCTGCACTCAGCCCCTGGCCTTGGTCTGTCCAAGACCCCAACAGCGGAAATGGAGCATGGTCTCTGTGAAGCCAACACAGTGCCTGCTTCTCAGGTAGTAGCCTCACATTCTAAGGTCTGGCATGGGGTGTTGTGGTGGGGACTAGAGATGTGGAGAGATGTGAGTTGGAGAGTTGACAGAATGAGAGTTGTCTGTATACGATTGCGCTACACAGGAGATTGTGAAGACTTAAAAAGTCTTGGAAACCCTAAACAGGGTTGCTATGAGTTGGAACCAACTCAATGGCACTTAACAATGATTTGGCTATGAAGCCTTGATGACACAGTGGTTAAGCATTTAACTGCTAACTGAACGTTTGATGGCTCAAATCTACCAGCTGCTCAGAGGGACAGAGATGTGGCAATCTTGTTTCCATAAAGCTTGTAGCCTTGGTAACCCTATAAGACAGTTTGACTTTGTGCTATAGAACCGCTATGAATTGGGATTTGTGCTCTTGGGCTTTGGTTTAGATGATTGGTTTATTTGACTGAGAGGAGATTACCACATGACCACTACCTTTCAAACACATCAAATTCAGGTCCTTGCTAGTGAATCATCCCCTTTTCTCTCTTTTATACCTGAGCACATAGGTCTGGTATTATGTGCCTACCTGTGTGTGTTTGTGTGTTTCAAGGCTATAAAGTCTGTCTATTCAGAGCATCTGCCTTTCTTTGTTCTGGAAGAATAAAATGCTGGTGAAGGAACAGGGAGAAACCGAAGATTGTAATGTGGGGGAAAGTCATGCATCCTAAAAAAATGAGGACACACAGTCGATATTTTATTGGTGCACGTTCATTTGGAACCCAGAGTAATGTCCCATGTCTGTAGCACTTCTGGAAGGGTGAGAAGTCTCTGAGAAGCAAAGGCTGCTTATTGGGCTGGAAACCACTGAACTAATCAAAGGAAGAAGGAAAGAACTAGATGGAGTACTATTTTCCCTTTTCCTTCTCTACCCCAATAAATAGACTGAGTGGGATCCAAGCTAAAGTGAAACATGTGGATTAGCAAGACAAGGGAAATAACTTAAGACCCTCCTTGAGGTTTTTTACTTGGTAGATGTATAGGTAGATAGAGAAATGGATGCATGGATAGCGATCTGGTTGTTATCAAGTCAACTCTAACTCATGGTGACTTTATGTAGAACAGAACAAAACATGACCTAGACCTGTATTACCCTCACAAGCGCTTGTCCCAGCCCATCAACAAGGTTGTTGTGCCAGTCCTCATTGAAGGTCTCCCTTGTCTTCACTGGCCCTCTTCTTTACCAAAGTAAAGATGGGGCCTTTCTCTAGAAACTGACCCTTCCTGATGATATGTCCAAAGACAACAGTCTTCCATTGTGATGTATATGTTTAGGTTTTCATTGGCTAATTTTTGTAAGTAGATCACCAGCACTTTCTTCTTACTCTGTCTTAAGCTGGAAGCTCCACTAAAGCCTGTTCACCAAGGTGAACTCTATTGATATTAAAATACCAGTGGCATCACAGCAACACACAAGCCACCACAGTACAAAAAAATGACAGATGGGTGCTAGTTTCACATAGTACTAATGCTGTAATCTATACATGGAAGGAACAAGAAAACACAAGTCAGAAGAGATCAACACACTCAAATACTGTCAGTAGCTGGGTTTGGTAGTTGTTAGAATTCCACATACTTGCTTAAGACAGGTTGATTTTTCTTCTCCACCAGGTCAGTTAAATAAAAAATTAAAAACAGGCAATACATGGTACAAAAGAATTAATTTTATTAGGTGCCATCAAGTTAGTCTGACTTATGTACAACACTATGCACAACAGGACAAAATACCACCTGGTCATGCACCATCCTCACAGTCATTAAATTTGAACCCATTGCTGTTGCCACTGTATCGATTTTTAAAAGAGGGTCTTCTTTCTTTCTCACTAACGCTCCATTTTATGAAGCATGATGACTTTTTCCCGGGACTGGTCCCTCCTGATAACATATCCAAAGTATGAGAGACGAAGGCTTACCAGCCTTTCTTTTCAGGAGCATTCTGACTGCACTTATGCCAAGATAGATTTCTTTGTTCTTCTGGCAGTATGTGGTACTTTTGATTTTCTTCTCCGACACTAGGATTTTAGTATGTCCATTCTTCTACAGTCTTCCTTATTCATTGTCCAACTTTCACATGCATATGAGGTGACTGAAAATACCATGGTTTGAGTCAGGTGCACTTTATCCCTCAAATTGATATCTTTGTTCTTTAATACTTTAAAGAGGTCTTTTGTAGCAGATTTGCCTGTTTCAATATGTCATTTGAGTTCTTGACTGCTGCTTCCATGAGCAGTGTGATTATAGATACAAGAAAAATGCAGTCTTTGACAACTTTTAATTCTTTCTCCTTTTATCATAATGTTATTTATTGGTTCAGTTGTGAGGATTTTTGTTTTCTTTACATTAAGATGCAATCCATACCGAAGGCTGTAGTCTTTGATCTTCATCATTAAGTATTCTAAGTCCTCTTCACTTCCAGCAAGGAAGGTATTGTCTACATGTCATAGGTTGTTAATGAGCCTTCTTCCTGTCCTGATGCCATGTTCTCCTTCATATAACCCAGCTTCTCGGATTAGTTGCTCAGCATACAGGTTGAATAATTATGGCAAAAGATTGCAATCCTGCTGAAGACTTTTCCTAACTTCAAACCATTCAGTATCCCCAGGTTCTGTTAAAATGACTGCCTCTTGGTCTATGTCCAGGTTCCTCATGAGCACAATTAAGAGTTCTGGAATTCCCATTCTTTGATATGTTATCCATAGCTTGTCATTACTTATATAGTCAGAAGCCTTTGCATAATCAATAAAGTACAAGTAAACATCTTTCTTTTATTCTCTGCTTTCAGAGATCCACCTGATATCAGTAATGATAGCTCTAGTTCCAAATCCTCTTCTGAATCTAGCTTGAATTTCTGGCAGCTCCCTGTCACTGAACTGTTGTGTTATCTTCAGCAAAATTTTACTTGCATGTGATATTAACGATATTGTTCAATGATTTCTGCATTCTGTTGGGTCATCTGTCTTTGAAATAGGCACAAATATAGATCTCTTCCAATTGGTCGGCCAGCTAGCTGTCTTCCAAGTTTCTTGGCATAGAGTGAGCATCTCCAGTGCTGCATCAGTTTGTTGAAAGATTTCAGCTTGTATTTCATTAATTCCTGGAGTCTCGTTTTTTGCCAATGCCTTCAGTATACCTTGGACTTCAGTACCATTGGTTCTTGGATCATATGCTACTTCTTGAAATGGTTGAACATTGACCATTTCTTATTGGTACAGTGACTCCGTATATTCCTTTCATCTTCTTTAGATGCTTTCTGCATCATTTAATATTTTGTCCCTAGAATCTGTCAATACTGCAATCTGAGGTTTGAATATTTTCTTCAGTTGCTACAGCTTGAGATATGCTGATTGTTCTTCCCTTTTGGTTTTCTAACTTCAGGTCTTTGCACATTTCATTTTATAATACTTGATTTTATCATCTTGAGCTGCCCTTTGACATTTTTCTATTCAAATCTTTTACTTCATCATTTCTTCCATTTGCTTTAGCTTCTTTATGCCCAAGAGCAAGTTTCAGAGTTTCCACTGATATCCATTTATTTTTTTAAAGGTTTTCA
>NW_006408538.1:18080694-18142195 GCF_000296735.1 Chrysochloris asiatica | reverse complement strand
TATAACTCAGGATTTGATTTTTGGCCTATTTCCTTTTTAGTGTGCCTGTCCAACTCCACAATCCCCATTCAGCCCGTTTTCCTAGTGATAAACAGTTCAGGGCCGGTTGTGGCTGTTTTGCACTGCCTATTGAATTTAAGTGGAAACTGTCACTTTAAATTTCAAGGAGATCCATGCACATGCATAGTAGAACCCTCTGGGGGTGGGAGTGGGGTGTCCACTTGCTCAGGGACCCCCTATAGTCACCAAAATGGGCGTGCGCAGCCAGCAAGAGACCAATGAACAGATACAAACAAAAGTGCATCAACACCTTTATCTCCGTAGTTCTGTCAGGCATCTGTGGCTGCTCTGATCCTTCCCTCACTTGGTGTCTCCCAAGATGGTGGCTCCAGGAGCAGCTGAGTGTCTTGGATTAGAAAGCACTGAATTTCCCCTAGTTGTAAGCCTTCTGCTACAAATTCCCCTAGCTGTAAGCCTTCCAACATTCTAAATATTCCTTTATATGTGGTTCAAAGTTCTAGCACCATCCCCTGAGCCTGCTTGGTCTAGTATTCTGTGTTGTTGCTGACGGAGCTCTTCACTGCACCACTACCCAATCTGCCATCTTGTTTCTTCTCCTGATATCCATTTTTGTTTCTTCTTTCTTTTCTGTCTTTTTAATAACCTTTTGCTTTCTTCCTATATGATGTTCTTGATATCATCCCACAGCTCTTCTGGTCTTTGGTCGTTAGTGTCTAATGCATCTAATTTGTTCTGGAGACGATCTCAAAATTCAGGTGGGATATATTCAAGGCTATGTTTTGGCTCTCCTGGACTTGTTTTATTTTTCTTCAGCTTCAACCAGAACTTGCATCTAAACAGTGGATGGTCTGTTCCACAGTCTGACCCTGGTCTTGTTTCAGTTGATGATATTGAGCCTCAACACCATCTCTTTCCACAATTGTAGTCATTTTGATTTCTGTATATTACATCTGGTGAGGTCTACATGTATAGTTGTCTTTTATGTTGTTGAAAAAAGGTATTTGCAATGAATAAGCCGTTGGTCTTGCAAAATTCTGTCATGTGATATCCAGCATCATTTCTGTCAGCAAGGCTATATTTTCCAATTACTGATCTTTCCTCTTTGTTTTTCATTCCAGTCACCAGTAATTATCAATGCAACTTGATTGCATGTTTGATCAATTTCTGATTGCAGAAGTTGTTAGAATTCTTCCGTTTCATCATCACTGGGTTTAGTGGTTAGTGTATAAATTTGAATAACAGTGGTATTAACTGGGCTTCATTGTAATATTACCCTATCACAGACAGCAGTTCACTTCAAGATAGATATTGAAATGTTCTTTGTTTTTTCTAATGCTTTATTGTGAAGTATGTGATAGTTTACATGGGAGGATATCAGCTTCACATTGATCCCGTCGTATATTGTTTCCTTTCCATGTTTACTATCCCTTCTATGCATCATCCATCAACCAAAGGGTATACCTCGCAAGCCTGCCCCCCAGTTGTCTGCATACTGCCCCTCTCCCTCTCCGGGTCCAAAGTCTAAAGCTTCTCCATTTCCCCACGTCATTGTCTCTGCTTCCATCCCTGGCATCATTGCTTCTCTGGGTAGGGTTCCGTTCTCTGCTCTTCTCCTTTGATGGTCCCAGGGACCTCTGCTCCTAGATTGCAAGGTTCATCACTCCCCTCCCTCTGCCCCCAAATGTCTACCTTTACATTTCCAGCCCTTACAATCAGTCCTGATAACAATTATTCGCTATTTTATTGCAAGAGACCTATCTGCAGCTCCTTTCATCAGCCCTAACTAGGCAGAATGGATACTACTCAGTGAAGATTCTACCTTGCTCCACGCCCTGTGGATCTAGGTTCCCTCTTGAAAGTTTGTAAGCCAGTCACTTCTTGCCTCTGTAGCACCCCCATTCTGGGTAGCCAGTGTCCAAGTTGCCCATCCCTGTCCTCTCCGTGTGTGGAGGAGGCGGGAATGATCCTTGCTGTGAAGATTTGTTCATTCTTTTGAGCTGCTGCTTCCATAGGTGTATGTCTAGTTCATCAAATTGTATCAGATTATTCTTTTTTCCCTCTTCTTTCTTGTTCTGTTTGAGCTCTTATTATTCAGCCATTGAAGCCAGATCAAGTGGGTATTATCTGCAAGTGTGGGTGTACTCATGCATATGCCTTCTTTTCTTATCAGCTGGACACTTCACTCTCCACTCTAGTCCTCTGTGGCTATGTCGCTGACTGGGTCCAAGAGTCCCCTGGACTTGGCACACTGCTAGCCAATCAGGTCTCCATCCGGGTTCATAGAGTTTATTGAGCATTGTAGGGCTTAGCTTGCAGCTTCATTGCTGTTTTTCCCTCACTTGCCTTTATCGGTGATGAGAAATGTTCTTTTTGATGATGAATGTGATGCCATTTCTCTTGAACTTGACATGGCTGGCATACTAAATCATATGATTAACTTATTCAAAATGACCACTACAGTCCATTTCTGCTCACTAATGCCTAGTGATTGATAGGATATCTATCAATCTTTATACGTTGTATTTTATTTCTGACAACTTCCAATTTTCTAGATTCATACTTAGTACATTCCACATTCTGATTATTAATGAATATTTGCAGCTATTTCTCTTCCGTTTGAGTTGTGCCCCATTAGCAAATCTAGGTCTCAAAAACTTTCCTCCATTCAATTCATATGGTCAACTCTACTTTGAGGATGCAGTCTTCCTCAGTCATATTTTAAGTGCCTTCCAACCTGAGAGGTTCATCTTCTGGCACTATGTCTGACAATGGTCCACTCTTAGTCATAGGTTTTCATCTTTTGCCATTGTATCTGATCAAGTTCTGCTACTGTTTATAACGTTTTCATTGTTTAACCCTTCAGAAGTTGTCTGCCTCTCCTTATTCCTACTCTGTCTTAGTTTGGAAGGTCTGCTGTAGCTTGTCTACCATGCATGATCCTGATTGTGCTTAAAATACTGGTAGTGTTGATTCCAGCATCACAGCAATGTGTAAACTACCACCATACATCAAACTGACAGACAACTGGTGGGCACAAAATAATATTCAGTGAAAATGATGGCTCTGTCCCAGTAATCCTTCAGATCCAGTTTCCCTTTCTAGAAATACTTATTTTTTCCAACTGATCATTTCTGCCATTTCTTTTTGGAAAATGTGGTCTCTACTGTCCAGTATTTATTCTAATATACTGTCAATGTATTTAATAGAAAGTGCTATTTTTCCAGGAGCATTGGCTTCCCTTTTTTCCTGTATTATTCATTTATTACTTGATTCATTTTTTAAAAAAACGCATGCTTGTTTTTTTAACAAGCATGCATTTTTTTAAACACCTATGTGCCCGGTGTTAGGGATATAGTGATGAGTGAGTTCAATACAGTTCCTACTCTTGAATGGAGCTTATCTGCTGGAGGAAACAGATTAACAAACATGAGATGATGAGGATTTGATGTCATAGGAGCATAATAGAAGGGATTACTAAACCAGGCTTTGGGGACCAAAGAAGAAGCTGAAAGAATATGGAGGTAAAGGTACCAGTATCTATAAAAGCCCAGGAGCAAATATTAATTGAATCAAAAGAAGCTTGTTTGATATGGCAGGATTAGATCTTCTTTTGAGGGGAGAGATTGGAAACTGTTGGCAAGTGAGACTGGAAGGAATATAAACAAGGATCAGATCATGGATCATAGAGAGTCCTATAAGTGAAGGACATATTGGAGAGCCAATTATGAGGTAAAAATCAATGGGGCTTGGTGATTGCTTGCCTGTGTGTAGGAATGATGGGCAGTATCAGAATTTACAGGTTGATGATTATACCTTGAATTAAAATAGAGATTCCAGGAGCTGGAATACAAGAGATGAGGTCACTATTAGATATATTAAGCATGAGTGGAGATATCTGGTAGACCTTTAGATGGGAGACAGATGAGAATCACAGCCAATGAAAAGAGTAGAGTGAAAAGAGGAGAGGAGTTATAGTCATAAAGAATATCAGACTTAGGGTGGTTTTTCTGAAGAAGAACCCTAAAATGAGACGAAGTGGTCAGAGAGGAAGTAGGGAAGCCAGGCAAGTATGGCATGATGGGTAAGAAGGGTGATGAGTAGACTGGCTTTTGGTCATCAGGCTGCAAGGTCCAGCCCACTGGGTAGATGCCTACCATGTGTCATGCTGCGGTAGCTGCTATGAGCATGTAGTGAAGAGCCTCTTAACTTTTTACATACTGAAATTAATAAGAAATGTATTCTACTAGGGGAGAAAGACCTTAAAAGAGTAACACAAATGATAGAATTTCAGACAGTAAGTGTAATAGAGAAGAATAAAACACAGTAAGTAGGGGTTAAAAAGAGATGGTGGCAGTTATACACAGGGCTGTTGTTGACAGGCAGCAAGGGAAATAATCTCCATGAAGTAACATTTGATCAGAGAGCTTAGGATATGAAGGTGTAAACCATAAAAACATTCCAGATAATGGAAACAGTTAAGTGTAAAGACCCTGAGGTGGGAATGAGCTTGGTGTGTTTGAAGAACATTAAGAAGATTAAAGTGGAGTTGTAAAGACACAAGAATGTTAGGGGGCAAAAAGAAAAGTTATCAGGGCCAGATTACATAGGACCTTACAGGTTGGTAAGGAGGTAGCTGACTGCAGCTAGGAAGGTAGGATTAGCGATTATTGCAGTGGTCCAGATGCATTCAAATATAAAATTCATAGATAGAAATGATAGTACTTACAAATGCAGCTATTGGAATTGTAGAAGGAAAGTGGGAAATGAAAAACAATGCCAAGTTTTCTTCGGGGTAATTTAGGAAAATGTGGTACTTGGGAAGGATAGTGATTCAATTTTGGTCATGTTAGTGTTTCAGATGTTAAAAGGGTGGGAATATTTCTCGGACTTGACCACAAAGGAGACTGACTAATGACATAAGCAGGCAAAAGCATCATGAGTATCACATTTGACAGCAAATGAGGAGGTTGTGGAACGCAGTGACGGGAAGGAAGGTGGAGTGGAGCCCTTGGTTCTGCATTCACTAGATGTATTCTTGTTCTTCTGAATCTATGGTTTTTTTGTTTTTTTTTTTAAATTTAATTTCTATCTTGATCTCTAATTCTCCTGTTAGCATTAAGGAGTTTGCTAAACATCTGAATGGTAGGTTGGGAAGATGAGGGCTGTGAGAAAGAGTCTTGCTAAGGGTAAAAGATCTGAAGTTTGGATTCTCAAGCAGTTCAAGGTGATTCGGATGTTACCTAAAGGTACTGACAAGGGAAAGTGGCTGAGTAAATAGTATCCTTGTCCAAAACAATGGCAGGTTTGTGCTCTTTTTTCCTCCATTTTCCCCTTGCCTCACTGTGTTTACCTGACCACATCCTGCTGTGTGTTAATCCTCATCTCTGTTTTTTTTTGTTTTTTTGTCTTGTCTCATTATAAGGAGTCATCAAACATGAGGAAAAAACCTTTGGAAACCGGGCACCGTTGTTCCAGCTCCTCTTCTCTCTCTGTCATCCATGACCCTCCTGTGTTTCTCCTTGGTCCCCAACTCTACCCTCCCCAACCACAGTTCCTGTCCCCAGATGTCCTGGTGCCCAGCATGGCAGGGGAGCCCCATAGACCCCCAGGTAATTCCTCCCATATCTAATGTTATATGCTAGAACATGATACCTTTTAGGAGATGAGATGGCCTCCAAGGTGGCATGGTATAGGATCTAAGTTACAGTTAAGATCAAGCATTGATTTAGATGATTTGTGAGTAGATCATTTACTGAGCAACATGATTCTTGAACCAAGGCCCTAAAACCAGTGCCCCCAGAATCTGAATAACCCATGAAAATGAATTGCTTCAGTCATAATAAGATAAGCTCTTTCAGTGATCAAGGGGAGTTAAAATCCGCTCTTTAGGATCCCTCCCCACACACAAAAACCCCAGAAAGTTATCACCTAGTTTTCTCTCCTTCTGTTCTTTATGTCGCATTGAAGGGTGGTCTAGGAGGACACGGAGTAAATGGGAAACTTGGAATGAGTCTGTACATGGAGTACCCATACAGACTCAGACAATTCTGTGGTAGGTGGGCTGTATCATGCTATCTTTCTTTGATCCTCCACAGCAAAATGTCCTTTTCCTCCTTATTAAAATTGTACATGGGAAATAATCTATAGTTTAAAGTAGTGTTGCTCAATATGGGTAAGGGGATGTGCTATTGGCATCTAGTGGGTAGAGGCCAGGATGCTGTAAAACATTCTGTAATGCACAGGGTAGCCCTGTTCCTTCCCCAACAAAAAATCACCAGCCCCAAAACACTACTGAGGTTAAGAAACCTTGACTTAAAGATCTAAACATCTGGGGCTGGGGTGTGCTAGAACACAAGATAGACTAATACTGTTGGTGTTTATGTTCAAATTTCAGGAAGCTTTGGGTAAGGCGGCTTTCTGGAGGTGGATTCCTTGTTAATCAATGGAGCAGCCAGGCAGTCAGCTTCCTTTAACAGTTGTTGAGGGTACCACCAGTCAGTCAGGCAGCACTGATTATAGGCTGTTCTGTAATGAAGGCTACAGTGAAAACAGGAGAGGAAGAAGTCTTGCTGTTCTCCAAGAGCTCAGAGCTTAAAGAATCAGAATACAGTCATACATACAAGAGCATAATGCAGATGTAGCTGGGTCATGAAATAAAGAAGCATTTTTTTTTAGACGTGATTAAAGAAATTAGTGATTTTGTTTGTTGTAAAGAAAGGAGAATGTGTCTTTGGGAGGAGTGGTGTGAACAAATGTAGAGATCTCTGAGAATGAGCAAGAATGTAAGCAGAGATTGCTTAACTGGACTGAAGGTACCCTGTTAAGAAAGATTGAGTAATGCTTTGGAGTGGTGGCTCTAGATGCAGTTATTAGAATTGTAGTATACATTTGCTATCTGTATTCAGGAGCCACATACACATAGAGTGTGTGTGTATGTGTGTGTATAGGAAGGAGTATAGTGGACTGAAGTAGTAGGACAATCATACAGCATACTTTGATTTGCCCATGTTGATTTTGATAGATATTAAGAATTTTAACAAGTGAAACCAAAAGGAAACTTAACTTCCTTCTTTCCCTTGTGATTATGATCTTGGAGAGGTGGGGCACTGGGAGCAACAGTTCAGAATGATCCTCTGGAAAGAAGAGTGGTTTCTGAAGGTGCTCAGCCTTTGGGTTTCTTTTTTCTCCCCAGGAACTTCGAGGAATGCCCAGCAGTTTCTGGCTGTGTGTGACAGGGGTGAAACTTCCCAAGGGATCAAATACACAGAAAGGACTTTGAGCTACCGGAGTCTCCCACATCGCTCCAGGACAGATTCCTCCTGGGGACCCTGGTCAGAGACTAACCCGCATCTTGGGGCCAGATTTCTGACAACTCCAGGGTGCCAGCCTTCACTAACTCACACTGCCATACTACCAGAAAGATGCCAGGGACTTCCGGTTCCTCATGCACAATCCTGGGGGGATCTTTTCCACATGCCCTCCCACCCTCCCATTGTTCACCATGTGTCCTCACAGTCCTGCAGTCTTCATGTACCCCAGAGGTCAGCCTGGAATTCGGGTCCTGTTCCAGGGTCCCGAGCTCCTGGTCCTCGAAGAGTAGATATGCCTCCAGATGATGACTGGAGGCAAGGCAGTTATGCCTCCCAACCTGGACACAGGAGGACAGGGGGCGAAGGACTTCTGTTCGTTCTAGCAGATGCCCCCAGAAGAGAGCAGATGAGGGCCAGAGCCCTGCAGCACAGTAGGTGGTAAGGGTCACCCCTTCACTCTCCTAGAGCCACACCATTCTCTTAGGATAAAACTATGTGGGAAAAGTTGGTACCCTGCATCCCTGCCATAGTTATGCCAATCTCATCTCAGCATAGAGTTGGCACTTTCTCCTGGGGACGCCAAGGATTTCTAAGGAGACCTGGCTCTTTGGGAAGAAACATTTGAAATTCCAATTTCCATTAGCAAAAGGAAGACAACTACTGCTTAGGGCTTTAGTTGAGCTACTTTTAAAGATGAATCCGTATTGTTACTCGCGACACTAGCCATTCCTTATCTTAAGGTGCCACCGTTTTATTCCTGGATACTCGATGCCCCTATCTCCACCAAAACGCTCATGCTCTGTTCATTACTATAGTCCTGACTTCTAGTCCTTTTCTACTATGCCTGTTACCTGACCCTCTGTATTTCATAGCCCCGTCCTTGGAGGAACATGTAGCCCCTTTGTTATGGTTCTGACTACATCACTTAGAGCAGCCCACCTGGCCAGGTATTATGGCCTGTCAGCCTTCCCTGTGCCCCCAAACCTTAGCCTAGAATGGGGAGCTGCTAGCCTAACACTCGCCCTTCTGAACAGATGGAGTCAGGTACACTAACATGCCCTCCTGTCCTCAGCAGCAGAGCCATTACTGCCACTTGCTTAGTCACCGTTGTAAACCCTCAAAGTCAGCTGTACTATTTTAGGGCCAAACATGCTGTTTTTTGTAAAGTATTTTTCATTAATAAATCTATAAGATAGTTCTATTTAATCCCTTGTTTTTCTTCCCTTTTGTGTGTTCTTACTCTGTTGTATGGGGGCGGAGGGGGGGAGTCCTAGGCAAGCAAGAAATACCAATTGCCAAGGCCTGAAGCTCCCAGAGAGAGAGTTCTGGTATAAATGGTGAGGAGCCAAGGGGGACTTGAAGGAGATAAGGTGTTATTGCTGCTGGTATGTTTCCTAACTCTTTTCTGCTAGAGGTACTCCCACATCACATCTCTCCCTTTTCCCCTTCTTAGAGATGTTTTCCGTGAATTTGGACTCCTGTAACAAACTCATTCCTTGTCTAGATAGCAGTGGTGCCCCCCTCTGCCTTACTTATGATAAGGTTTGTGATGTGCCTCCTATCCCTTCCTTACTGTTTTCTCATGGCTTCCCCTCCTTACTCCTTCCCTTGTAGAGTTTTGAAACATGGATGCCAAAAGATTCCATTTCACCCCCTACCTCACTCCAAGAGTCCCTTTCCTCTAAAAGATACTTTGTAGACTTTCCACTGGGCATTTCCCTGCTTTTAATGCAGGTACCAGGATCGTGGAGATTACACAAGAAGCTATAGAAAGGTGCTCTTTGAGACCTTCGGACCAGTGCTTACTTATTATTACATCCATCATGAACAGATACTGACGGATGGGCAGATATTTCGTTCCCCATCCTACTTGGATCCTATCCCATCAAGATATATAAATCTTAGTAGATACTCAGGCTTCAAATCAGTTCAACTCCCTGCTGAGAATTTGCATTTCTGTGCCAGACATACTGAATCAGAATGTACATTTTAACAAGATTGCCCCATATGATTCTTTTTTGTGTGTGTTTGTGAATTGAGTGATAGTTTACATGGGAGAACATTGGTTTTACGCTCATTGTTTCATTGCAATGATTATAATCTCCTTGGTGTATCATCGTTCAACAGTATTTGCTTTTATTCCCTCTGTGGGTTTTTTTTGTTTTGTTTTGGGGGTTGTGGAGTGGGATGTACACCAAAACACTCAAGAATATATAGTAATTTAAACAACAAAAGGGTGTACATTCTTCAAGCCTGCCTCCTGGCCGCCAGCAAACAGTCTTTCAATTTCTGTGGACCTAGAATCCTCAGCTGTTCTACGTCCTCATCTCTGCCTCCATCTCTGGTATCGCTGCTTCTCTGGATACGGTTCCACATTCTGCTGATGCTCTTCCCCCTTGATGGACCTAGGGTCCTCTGTTCCTGGAACATACTTTTAACTATTGCCCCCTTTATATTACAAAATTTCTACTTTTACAGTTGTGATGATCGTAATTAGTCATGTTAACAATTACTCACGATTGAATCATAAAAATCTTACCCCCACCTCCTTTCACCAGACCTGTCTAGACAAGATGAAAACCATTCAATGGAGATTCTACCTTCCGCTGCACACTCTAAAACTAAACTCCTTCTTGAAAACTTGTAAGCCAGTCACTTCGTGCCTTAATAGTGCCCCTCTCCCCCATTTTAGGTAGCCAATGTCTAAAATTGACCATCCCTATATGGAAGTTTGGGTGTTCTTGTGCATCTCCCCTCACTTTGTATCAGCTGGACATTCCACTCTCAGCTATAGCCCTCTGTGGCTATGTCCTTGTCCATGGGCTCAGGAGTCCCCAGGTCTCACCACACTTTGGACCAACCAGTCCTTCCTTTTCTCTCTAATATCTCCAGGTCGATGGGAGTCTATGGAATGTGGTCAGACTCAGCTCATATCTTCACTGTTGCTTTTCCCCCACTTCCACTCACCAATAGACGCAGTCACCAGCAAGCTTACATGGCTGCTATATGATCCCTTGGAGGTGGCATTGTTCTGAAGGGATTTGATTGCTTGCCTTGATGGCTCCCCAGCAAACAACATGCTTGTTGTTGTAGTAGCCATTCAGACTGCCCTTTTTATTTTATTTTATTTTTCCTGCTGGTCTTTCTTTCAAGAACTATCTAGCTGTTCCAGGCTGGTCTGCTTGTCATTTCAAGTGGGAATGCCTGACCTCAGAAGGTTCTGGATGGGGGCTCAGGATTACACCTAAGGTCCTATACACTACAAAGGCTCTGCAAGAATTTCATTAGGCAAGTTCTAGAATCCCTTTTAGGTATTTCAATCCCCCATGTGATTCTTACAGCTCTCATTAAAATGCAGATTCTGATTCTATATATAGGGGGTGGAACTGCAAATTCTAAGTAGACCGTTGACCAGGACAGAAACAGTTTGAAGTCCTGGATTTAGTAGATCGCCTAGTGTCATACATACTTTCTCCTGTTGATAAGTATTGATCTTTCCCATGAATGTTGGTCACCCTGACCCAGTCACCTGGGCCCAGATTCTGTAAGTGCACAGAAATACTTTACAAATTTGGGTCCTGTTCCAGGGTCCAGAGCTCCTGGTCCTTGACTAGTAGCTATGCCCCCAGATGAAGACTGGAGGCAAAGCTGTTATGCCCCACTAATCTGGACACAGGGTGGGGGAAAAAGGCTTCTGGTTTGTTCTAACAGATGCTCTCAGAACAGAGAGAGGAATTCCTAAATTCCTCTGCCTTCCAATTTCTAATTTCTGAATGAATCAAGAGGGAAGCTGTGTCTTTTCCAGGTGAATTCTGCAGATTCTTTGAACATTTTTTGGTATTATCCCTTCCCTTTTTCTTACCTGTTATGATTAGACAGCTTAGACAGCTCCGGCTGCATTCTTATTCTGTGACTTGAGGTTCTAGACAATTGCACTCTATTAAACACAAGGGCCAGAATCATAGCTCAAACTCCATTTTGAATGGTCACTAGCACCCACAATGTCGTCTCTATTCTCACTCCAGTACCCAGAGCTGAATTATTTTCCATTATCACTAGAAGATTCTGAGGTTTGATCACGTTTCCCTTTCTTACTGAGAACTCCTTGAGAGCCTGTATCCTGCTTCCTGTCACTCAATGACCAAAGTGAGTAGGTACAGACTCTCCCTTTTCCCGACTCTTGTGTCTGCACGCAGAGAATTTTAACCCGATCCCTTGGTTTCGTCCTGTTTCTCACCGAGTCTCAATAATTTTGCGCAAGTCCCTAGAGCCTGCCCCGCCCCCGCCCCCGCACTCGCGGTGCATGCCGGTCTCAGCCCCTCAGTAGGGAAAGAGGGTCCGCCATGTTCCCTGGCGGCGCTGCCGCTTGGCTTTGGTAGCCGCCGCCCCCGCCCCCTACCCCGCCCGGCCCAGCGCCTAGCCGAGCCCCGGGCCCAGCATGGCCGCCCCGGAGCCGGCCCGGGCTGCACCGCCCCCGCCCCCGCTCCCGCCGCCCCCTCCCGGGGCTGACCGCGTCGTCAAAGGTGAGAGGTGGACGAAGCCCTGGGGGCCTGGCCTGAGGAGCTGTGTGTGAGGGCGGGCGGGCGGGCGGGAGACCGTCCCTTCGGGAGCGGGTCCGCGAGGGCGGGCGAGTGACTGGCTGCCTCCCTTGGGGAGTGGCCCTTGGGCGGGCCCCTGCTGGGCTGAGTCGGTGGCAGAGGCTCTGCAGTCTCCGGCTTGCCTTCAGGCCGGGGCAGGGGCTTAGCTCTCGGGTTGTCCTAGCCGAAGAGGTGCGGCTGCTAGCCACAGCCAGCCCTTTTCCTTTCCCATTCGGCTGTCAACGCAGGCCAGGGGCCGCGATTAGCTTCCTGCTTCGCGACAGCTGCACGCCAGGCTTGCCGGGGCGGACCCAGGGGTGCCTAGACCTTCAGCCACGCGGGCCCGGGCGATGAGCAGTCCGAAATCACCGCGGCTTTGGCCCACGCCTGCTCCCCAGTGACAGCCGTCCACATTGTCGGCGCTTGGTTGGCACTCGGCGCCCTGGGGCCTCCCGTGCGGACATTGGGGGAACCCTATGGGATTGGACTAGGTGAAGGGCCCCAGGCAGGATTGGGGAGCCCTGGCATTCAGTACAAAGTAGAAGAAAGGCAGCATAAAGGGGGGCCGAGGGGGCGGGAAGCCTCGCGAATAGGAAGAAGTGTTTACTTAGAAAACCATCAATGTTTGGTCTAAGGCCAGAAGGGGTTACCTCTCCTCTCCTTGCACACAGGATTTTGCCCCTAGATCAAAAGTGAGTTTCGATTGAGGCCGAATTTACGGATATTTATCCACAGCAGGTCAGCAGCTTAATTTAAAGTAGAGAAATTGAAGGTCTCTGGGAAAGTGCACCAACTTCAGAACTGCTGTGGAGATGAAAAAACAATATGAAATAATTTTTCTTTATCATACAGTTTTGTCAATAAACGAATTTTTAAAAATTCTTTTAGAATAAAGTTTTCTTTACTGTGGTATTACATTTATTTGGAAACTATAGGGCGTTCCTTTTATTTGTGGCTATTTTAGTTTTTAAATATACTGGCACATTGTTTAAACACTGTTAGCCCAGCTTTTGAAATCTGATCAGTTATGTTTTCCATTAAAATATTTAAAAACAAGAAAAACTCTTCCCTGTGTGTTTTTAATTTTCAGTTTTCAATTTGAGCCTTCTTTGGTTCTTAAAAGAGTAATACTGATTTGTACCCAGGCTTAAATGAATTATTTTAAAGTTAGTAATATATCCACTTGGCCCAGGCATTGGAATGAGCTGAATAAAGAGCTTATAGAATCTTTGTCCCGAGAAATCTTTTTTAAAAAGATTAAAACAAAACTTAGTAGTTCATCGAATCATGAAACCCCGCAGTTTTGTGGGGGTGGGAAGACTGGAACATGAGCTGCTGCTTCATTGTCTAACTGTATTTTTGTGTCCTGTGTCATTTCCTTGGGCACTGCTAGATGGACCAACCAATCACATTCCTGAGCAATGAGTTTATGTTGCCCTTAAGCTTGTGAATCTTCTTATTCTAACAATACTGTATTAATGCAGTAAAAATAAGATTCCAAGCATAGGTGGGTTTCTTAAGGGTGAGTTGTGAATCCAAGACACAGTCATTTTTGCAATTATTGGTGTGGAAAGGAGCTTGTTGGTATAAAAATTGTAGTTAAATAATGCTCAAGGTTATATCTCATATCCTTAGTTGTATGATCATGAAGACAACTTGGATGTCTTTATGGAGTTTGCTAACCAGTTGGAATGCCTGATAAGGATCACATGGTTAAAATGATGTGCAGCAGACTAGTATGCAATCCTCCTGAGGTCTCATCTCTAGTTTCCACTGCGTGGGGGTGGTAAGTGCCGTGGAGTTAATTTCAACTCATAGTAACCCTGTATGGGGTAAAGCCTCATCTTTCCTCCACCCCCTGAAAAACAGCTGATGGTTTCTAATCTCTGACCCTGCGGGGTGTAACCCACTACACCACCAGTTTCCACTGTGGTTATGGTACGCCATGGTAGTGGGCCTTTAGTATAGGGTTTCTATGGGAGTAGAAAGCCTCACCTTGGTCCCTCAGAGTGGCTGGTAGATTCAAACTGCTGACCTCGTGGTTAACACCCCAGCTCATAATCCACTATGCTACTAGGGTTCCTGGTGTGGCACTGTAGGATAAGCACTGGGGTTCAAACTCACCATCAGCTCCTCAGAAAGCCTATACTGGGTCGCTATGAGTTGGAACGGACGTGGCAGCACTTAACAACATCAGGGCTCCTTAATTTCCAATGTTGTTGTTAAGGACTGTGGAGTAGGTTCCTACCCACAGTGACCCTGCACAGGGTTTCTGAGGCTGTAAATCTCTACGGGAGCAGAACGCCTTTTCTTTCTCCCGCGGAACTGCTGGCAGTTTCAAACTGCTGACCTTGAAGTTGGCAGCCCAAGTTGTAACCTGTATTTCCACTGTAGCTACTGAGAAATTCACCTTTCATACAGATACAGAAATCCACTTTTAGATGTCATATTCAGGTTCGTTTTTCCTTCCACATTCAGTAATTTTACCATAATGATTTTTATTATCACAGAGAATGGTGATGGCCTGAAGTATGACGGGCTTCAAAAAGTTAATAGAAAGTGGAATGAAAAAGTAGTGGAATTTTTCCCTGAACTTTTTGAAGCCCTCTCATGTAAGACCTCAGTGGTAGGGCAGATTTTCAACTTAAGTCCAGTGTGTGGTGCTGGTTTCTCATCTGTACGTTTTGTAGTAGTAATATTAGGAATACCATGGTTGGCATTGAAGACAGTAGCCTTTTGTACCCTGTACTTTTTCCTTATTACCTATTGTCTAAATTTTATGCTTTATGCTATTACCCTTCAAGTCAGAAGCTTTTACGGTCATGTAGGTTTTGAAGGGGATATAGATCTTTCTGTGTTTAATGTTATGATGCCTGAAGTTAACTATGTGGAGGATTTTGTAAGGTTATAATACTATAGTGTGATTCACAGACAAATATGATAAGCTTGTTACTGAAATCAGTCATAATTCTATGTCACTGATTTATGGGTGATCAGGTGTGCTGAGTCTACTCTAGCTGATAGTTCAGGTCCGATTTTGCCATTCTTTGAAAGTTAATGTAGTTCCAATGATTTAGATGAGATAGTATACCCTCTTAACTGTTTTTCAGTTACCATTTTTTCTATAACTAAAATAAGAAATTCAAAATAAGGAAATGGGAACAAAAGGAAAGCAGCTGTTTATACATGTGTGCATAACTGCCACATCAGCAAAATCAGTGTGGATAATTTTAGCAGAAAACCCCGAATTTAAGAAGATACCCTGGTGGTGCGGCAGATAAAGCACTTGACTGCAAACCTAAAGGTTGGCGTTTCAAACCGACTAGAAGCTCCACAGAAGAAAGATGTGCAGTCTGCTTTCATAAAGATTACAACCTTACTTACTGTGCCTGACCCAGGCCATGGTATTCTCAATCACCTCATAGGTATGGGAAAGCTGGACAGTGAATACGGAAGACTATGGAAGAATTGATGCTTTTGAGTTACGGTGTTGGAGAAGAATATTGAAAGTGCCATGAGCTGCCAAAAGAACCAATAGATCTGTATTGGAAGAAGTGCAGCCGGAGTGCTCCTTGGAGGCCAGGATGGCCAAACTTCGTCTCTCATACTTTGGACATATTGTCAGGAGGGATCAGTTGATGGAGAAGGATATCATGTTTGGTAGGGTGGAGGGTCAGAGAAAGAGAAAGACTCCCAGGGAGATGGATTGCCAAAGTGGCAGCATCAGTGGGCTCAAGTGTGGCAACAATTGTGAGGTTAGCCCAGGAGCAGGCAGTGTTTTGTTCTATTGTGCGTAGGGTCGCTATGAGTCGGTACCAACATGATGGCACCTGACAACAACTGTGCCCTATCAGGTCAGTATGAGTTGTAATTGGCTTGATGACAATGGGTTTGAATAGTCTCTGTACTTATTTTTTTCTTTTTCCACCAGCTATAAAAAATTTAAGTATAATTTTTGTACCAGTAAGCTCCTTTCCATACAAGTAAATTAGATGGAAGTATGACTGTGTCTTGGATTCACAACTCACCCTTAAGAAATGTGCTTTCTGGTGTGTAGACCAGGTCCCAGATTTATAAACTGGATTGCTTCTCTGAGATGAGCAAGTCTGAGTCATTGATATAAAAATTTACCATTGTCTGTATTATGTTGTGTTTGTTCATTTAAGCACCAATAATGTGATTAATTCCCCTCAAGTCCCCCTAGCTTAGTTTCTTAAATTATCAGCCTTTCAGAATGGGCATTCTCGAATATTTTAGTTTTTAAAAGTAATTAAAATATTTTACGTATTTTTTGATGGATAACCATATTGATTCGTAGAGGTTCTGTTGTTGACCTGTCTGCTTTTCAATCTGAGGTCATTTGACCTAAGTGTTCTCCAGTACCTTTACCTTAAAGTTGTTATAATTACTGTTTTCATACGGCTCACTTAGGCCTTGAGGTGTCACAGCTACTTCAGTGTTCTTTGTTGGTTCTACTTCACTGTATTTTAAAGCAGTTTTAATTTTTGATTGCTAAGTCTATTTTGTGGACTTAACTACCTAAAAAAAAAAACTAGCTCTTGAAAATAATTTTTCTTTCTGCCCTCATTAAAATGTTAACCATATTGAAATAAATTTTTAGTACCATGTGTCCTAGAGAAAGTAAAGGAACAGAATATAGTGTGGATTTGAGAGAGCAGAGGGGAGAGAACATGGATGTAACAAGTTATCTTAGAAGGAAAATGCCAAGGTAGAATTACATCTGCTCAGTAATGAGGCAAGAGTTTCAGGTTCCAGAGCTGTTGAATGAATTGGCAAGAGATGTAAGGAAAACTTGATGAAAAGAACCTTGGTTTATTAAATGTGGTGTGTTTACGTGCCAACCATGTGACTTCACCATAAAAATGTTTGTTTATACACAGAAATGAAGTAAGCTGAAGCTCATTGGGCATCCTTGTGTGATATATAGAATTTATTTTGGAACATCAAAGTAATCAAATAGCAAATGTTTATTAAATACCTCCTGTGTGCCAAAAACTGTAAGGAGACAGTGGAAATATAAAAGAAAAGATGCAGTCAGCCCTTGGGGAAAAAAGCACTCATAGAAAAGTTAGTAATATGTTTTAAGGACCGGAGTGATTAATAATTGCCAGATAAGTAGCAGAGCCAGTGAAATGTCTGGATTTAAAGGAGGTAGTGATGAATCTGGGCTGAATGGTCTAGGAAGAGTTTGTATAGGAGGAAAGAGATTTTGAATGAGGGGTAGGATTGAAATAGAAGATTGGGACCATTTATTTGAGTGCCTGTCCTGTATTAAGGAGTCCTGGTGGTGCTATGGATTAAGTGTTGGAAAGTGAACCTCAAGGTCAGCAGTTCAAACCCACCAGTCCTTCTGCATGAGAAAAAGATACTTTCTGCTTCTATCAAGATTTGTAGTCTTGAAAACCCTAAGAGCAGTTCTACTTTTTCCGATAGCAGGGATGGGGAACCTTTTTTCTGCCAAAATTTATAATATCATTTGTGGACCATACAAAATTAACTTAAAAATTGTTAAGTGCTATCAAGTCAATTCCAATCCATAGCATTCCTGTATAGGGTTTCCAAGAAGCGCTGGTGAGCCTGAACCGCTGACATTGCAGTTCAAATTGCTTTGCAATCTGACACATTAACCCACAATGCCACACCAGGACTGCAATTTAAAAAGTAGTCTATATTTGGTCAGTTAACTCACCCCTGGCGCTGTGGGTTAATGCGCTGGATTTCAAAGTCTTTAAACCACAAGGTTGGTAGTTCAAGCGCACCAGCTGCTTCTCGGAAACCGTCTACAGGGTTGCTGTGGGTCGGAACCGACTTGACAGCACTTAACAACAACAACAAGAATGTGATGGCTGGAACTTCAGTTGCCTTAGCAGGCAAAAAGTGATTTTGCAGGCCTTGACCTGTGGGTCAAGACGTTCCCCATCCCTGTTGTTGAGTATTAATTGACTCAATGGCAGTGGGTTTTTGGTTCTTAGGAATTGGGCTGTTAACCTGAAGGTCGGCAGTTCGAAATTACCAGCGGTTCCGCGGGAGAAAGATGAGGCATTCTGCTCCTGTAAAGATTTATAGCTTCGGAAACCATGTACAGCGTCACTGTGAGTCGGAACCGACTCCACAGTACTTAACAACAACAACATCAGGCATTATGCTAGGACTTAAGGATACAGAATTGGATAAGACATAAGATACATTGAATTGAATAAGACATAAGACATACTCTTGGAGTAGAGTCCTGGTGTGGCACTGTAAGATAAACACTGGACTGCTAACCACAAGGTCGGCAGTTCAAACCCACCAGTTGCTCTTTGGAAACTCTGTACAAAGTCACTATGATATGGAATCGACTTGGCTACACCTGACAATAATAGTGAATCTAGTGAGGGAGGCGTGTGTTATTGTAAATAAATAATATGAATTAGGTGCAAAGTACTATTAGAGCTATAGAGATAGAATTGACTCTCTTACTTGGAGAGAAAGCATCGCTAAGAGGATAATGTTTTGAGATGGACCTTGAAAGATGTATAGCATTTCTCCCAACAGAAGGTCTAGGGTAGAGAAAACATTTCCTGGCAGAGAAAATAGCAGCACAAAAGCATGGAGTTTGGAAAAAAGCATGAAATGTGTAGTTGTAGTGTGTAGACTGCTTGGCAAGCATGGTAGGAGATGAAGTTGGAAAGGATTTTTTGTATGCCAAATTGAGCTGGAATTTACTAAGCAGTATAGTTTGTAGATGATTAAGAACATGATTTTAGAGTCAAATGCTTGGATTTGAATCCTAACTCTACTTGAGCTTGGACAAGAAACTTACTGAGGGTGGCTTCAAAAAGTTCGTGGAAAAATTTCATTATCTTTTCATTAATTTTTCCACAAACTTTTTGAAGCTTGTTCATACTATCCCCCAATCCTCAGTTTTGTCACCTATAAAATGGAATAAATGAAGCATTATCATTATGAGATATTTGTAAGTATTAATGGAGTCCTGGTGTGGTGCTGATGTGCAAGACTGCAAAACTGTTTGAACTGCAAGGTCAGCAGTTCAAGCTCACCAGCTGCTCCTCGGAATCCCTATACAGGGTCGCTATGGGTCAGAATCGACTTAATGGAACTTAACAACAACAACAATGGACAGTACATGTAAAGTATGTACCACATGATGAGTACACCCGCTGTTGTGAAGTGTCTTCAAGTCATTGAGACTCATAGCTACTCTGTATAGGGTTTCCAAGGAATGGCTGGTGAGTTTGAACTGTTGATCTTGTGGTCTAAACCAAACTTGTTGTCAAGTGCTTATCCTACAGCACCACACCAAAAGTAGCCATTGTTACTATTATTTAAGGTTTTAAAGTACAACAGTGTCCCAAGATCTTGGTTTCCTAAAGTGAATTGTGGTAGAGACTTCAAACAGGTTGTGTAGCAGACTATAATCGAGTCATTCAAGTGAGAGGTGACTAAGGCATGAAGGAAAGGAAGGAGATAAACTAGATATGACATGTTGTTGTTATGTGCCGTGGAGTCGGTTCCGACTCATAGCAACCCTGTACAGGGTTTCCGAGGCTGTAAATCTTTACAGGAGCAGAAAGCTTCATCTTCCTCCCATGGAACAGCTGGTAGTTTCAAATTGCTGACCATGAGATCAGCATATGACATAGGTTCTAATTAATATGCATTAGATAATATCAGATTGGAGTCCGGTGTGGCGCTGTGGTCTAACGCGTCAGACTGCAAAGTCGTTTGAACTGCAAGGTCAGTGGTTCCGGCTCAGCAGCTGCTCCTTGGAAACCCTATTCAGGGTCGCTATGGGTCGGAATCGACTTGGCAGCACTTAGCAACAACAGCAATGCCAGATTGGGTGTAAGAATGAAACAGAAGAGCAAAACTTTTTTAGGAAACACTCATTAGCTAATTTTGTTTTAAGGATTGACTGAATTCGGCAATTGTAGCTGGAGGTGCAAAGATTGGAATAATATATAAAAGACTGGGAAGGGTTGAAATTCAAAAGATCTTAAAAATAAGATTTAGGCTTTCTTTTTTTTTATTTCATCCAAATCGTTAGAGTAGGTTAATATCATTGATTAGTGCTGTCAAGTCAGTTCTGACTGTATCGCTGCTCTTAATACGATTAAGGGAAAGAAAAGTAGAGGTTAGATTATGTGTTAGTAAACAAGGTGATAAGTACTTGAATTAGCATTGGAGATGTAAGAAGATGAAGAGAATTTGAAGAACCCAAACACTTGGTGTCTAGAAAGAGGGCACTGACATCAACATTTCAAGTCTTGAGTAACGGAATGGAAAGGAGCTCTGGTAGCATAATGGTTATGAGTCGGGCTGCTAATCTCAAGCTCAACATCTCAAAACTACCAGCCGTTCCACAGGAGAAAGATGAGGCTTTCTGCTCCTGTAACGATTTACAGCCTTGGAAACCCTGTACAGGTCACTATGAGTTGGAACTATGACTCCATGGCCCATAACCACTACCAACAACAGAGAATGGTAATAACCATAACAAAAATAAGTCAGGAATGAGAATCAATTTTGTGGGAAAGGTATTATAATCAAAGAACTACTGCAAATTTAGAGACCTAAGGGGGGGCATATCTTGACATTTTTAGGGTAGTCCTGTGTCCTGCAAGACGCATTGAATCAGCCCTTAGAGGGCCAACTCATGAGTGGATTATAACATGCTTCATTACATGAGCCTTTTTTGAAAATATGGAACCTTTTGATGATCCCTCCAGTATACAAAGAATTGTCATTGCATTCATATAAGCCAGCGAGTACTGGAGCAGCCATGTGAAGACCTGAGTTTTTACCATGGCTCTGCCCCTTATGAGAGTCCTGGTGCAGTGGTGTAGGATACGAAGTGAACTGGGAACTGCAGTCGGAGTTCATACCCACTTGCCACTCTCGGAAAACCTTTGCAGAGTCTCTAGGAGTTTGAACCAACTAAACCCCTTAGTCATTGAAATTAGCTTCATTGAATCTGTTGCCTCATTTGTGAAATGGAGATAAAACCCGCTCTCCCAAACTGACTGTCTTTGAAAATCTTACAGGATTATGTCCAAAAGCTCTTTGTAAATTGAAAACAAAATGCTATAATATTTGTTACTACCCAAATTTGTGCAAATATTTATGTGGTGCTGTAGGATAAGCATTAGATCTTAAAGACAATTTGAACCACTCCTTGAACCACTCCTCAGAAACCTTATACAGGGTCGCTATGAGTCCAAATCGACTCGGGGGCATTTAACAACAATTATATTCTAATCAGGAGCCCTGGTATGTGTCTGCTAACTGAGTGGTTCGAACCTACCAGCTGGTCTGAGGGAGAAAGATGAGGCAGTCTGCTTCCATAAAGATCTATAACCTTGAAAATCCTAGAGGTAGTTCTATTCTTTTCTATAGGGTCACTCACTGTGACTTACAGTTGAGTTCGTGGCAGTGGGTTTGGTAATTGCTTTGATGCAGATATTCATTGTATTTTTTGCTGTGGGACCGCAAAGGTGGTGGTGGTTATGTGCCATGGAGTCGGTTCCAACCCTGTATAGGGTTTCTGAGGATGTAAATCTTTACGGGAGCAGAAAGCCTCATTTTTCTCCTGCAGAATGGCTGGTAGTTCAACCTGCTGACCTTGAGATTAGCAGCCCGACTTGTAACCACTACGCTCCCAGAGCTCCTTGTGGTACTGCAAAGGTTGGGGTACCGGTAACCTAGGTTGGAATATCAGTAAAAGTTTTCTAGAATAGGAGTAGTTGAAGTTTAAAGACAAGGAGAGGTTAGGTTAGAAGACCAAGAATGGAGGAATACTCCAAAAAACCAAGGAGAGCATGCAGAGTATAGAGATGAAAAAGAGTGTGATGTAGTTTAAAAAATATAGTTAAAGCATCCGGAACATAGATTGGGTCTGGAGTGTGAGGTGGTAGTAAAATAGATGGAAATGTAGAACTGGATCAGATCATCAGCGATCTCATGCTGTGTTAAGGTAAAAATTTGGATTGTATATAATGAAGCCAGGCTTAAAGCAGGAGAATGTTGAGATTTCAATTTTAGAATATTAAAAATGCCGTGGCCTAGCAGTAGAACAGACAAGTCTGTGTTGGAAGAAGTATAGCGTGAGTGCTCCTTAGAAGTCAGGATGGTGAGATTTTGTCTCACATACTTTGGAAGTGTTATTAGGAGAGACCAGTCCCTGGAGAAGGCCATCGTGCTTGGTAAAGTCAAGCATCAGCGAAAGAGAGTCAACTCCCAACGAGATGGATTGGCACAGTGGCAGCAGCAATGGGCTCAAGCCTAACAACAATTGTGAGGATGATGCAGGATGGGTCAGTGTTCTGTTCTGTTGTACACTGGGTCACCGTGAGTTGAAACTGACTCTACAGCACCTAACAGCAATGATCCCACGAATATTATGGAACCTGGACAACATTAAAGACTGTAGTTAATTCTAGAAAAAAAAATCAAGTCCTTATTCAGTGGCTCTGGTGTCCAAAAGGACAGTACAGATCAGCAAGTTATTTAGGACCTATTGTAACCTTGCTATTATCAGTCCAGTGCTTATAATACAATGTCAACCAGGGCTCACACTGACATTTAAGGACAAAGAAAAGGCCATTGAGTATGACCAGAGAAATAAGAAAAACTAGGTGAGTGATTTCAAGAACTCAAGAGAGGATAGAGTTAAAAGGTAGAGGAATGAGAATAGAAGCCAGATAAACATGGCTTGAGAAAGGTGGATAAAGTGAGAAAATGATGATAACCATTGTGTGGATTCATTTGTCAAAATAAGGATATAAATGGCAAAAACAATAGGGTTAAGAATTAAGGGGGAGCTACTAGTTTTGGTTCTTTTAAAGACTGTTTATGAGTCCTGGTGTGCTGTAGGATAAGTACTGAACTGCTAATTACAAGATAGGTGGTTCAAACCCACCAGCCGCTCCTTGGAGACCCCATACAGGGCCGTTATGAGCTGGAACCAACTCCTCAGAAGCACATAACAACAACAACAACAGAATTAAGTATGCTTATTTGTACAACGTAAAGACCCAATAGAAGTAGAGGCAGAAGACACAGCATGTGGAGGAGGGATGATTGAAGTAAAGAGGTAGAGAGAAATAGAAGTCAAATAAAATGTTTAGCATTGGATAGAAGTAATACCTCTTCACTGAGGTGGAAATATAAAAAAATGAATATAGATGTGGATGGAGAGGAACAAGAAAGTGTAATTTTGGTCTGAAGGCCTTGAATTTCTCTGAAATTGTTAAGTTAGAGTTAAAATGGGTGAAGGACTCAAGGAAGGTGTAGCCATTGAAAACCCCCATCCAGGAGAATGCAAACAGGCAGACTATGGAGTATATAATGGAATTACTGGCAAGTGCCAATGGTCAGCAAACATTAGAGACCATGAATTCTAGCACCCCTGGACCATTTTGGTGATGTTATATTAGCACCCAAGTTTAGATGCTAATTCATCAAAAAAAAAAAAAAAAAAATAGGGTTTTATCTAACAGATAAAATGGACAAAAGGGCAAGACAGGGGTGTTGTTTTAAAGGTGGGTGACTGGTGTAATAACTTTGAATTGTAGGAAGTAATGGTAGCCAGAGAGATTGATAAAAAGCTGTCTATGTTCATGACATAATAGAAAGTTATAAAAAGGAGTGAATACGGATAGGAAGTTTTGATCATGGAGTGGGCTCTGAGGAGTTGAAGTGGAATGGAACTCAAGCCTTTCTCCTTAAATTGTGAGTAGATCATCACATGAACAATGATGATTGTGTCATTTAGTAGAAGGTGTGTGAACCAGGAACCTGAGATTAGTGAGAGATGATAAATTTAGTGAATAGCAAGAGCAAGGTAAAATAGCTAAAAGGTATGAATCTTAAAGAGGGAATCATTTTTTCCCTCAGTGGAGTAATGATGTGGTTTTGAAGAGCTAACAGAAGGCCGAATCCTACTTTGCTGGGAGTAAATGGGTGTGGGACATGAGTGTCATTTACTTTGAAAAGACTGGAAAGTGTTGTCTTTCAGGGAGCCCATGTTTTAATTAGGATAGAAAGATGAAGACAGTATGCTATGAAGGGCCAGCAGCATATAAAGTGTGTGTGTGGATGTGTGAATGTGTTTTAGGGAGAAAGGGGTAATTTGTTTTGTGTTTTAGTTTTAGAATGGGAATTCTGGAGGACTTGTTGAAAAGTGTGGGAGAGGGGACCTCAGAAGTGTAAATGACAGGAAGAAGTTTGTTTTACAGGGTTGTTAAGTATGGCAATGGGATTAACTGACACCCAGCATAGCAGTGATGCTCTGGAGTAAAGTTCAGTTGGCACAGACCACACCCCAGTTGGTACTGAAGATCTCATAGGGCTCATTTTTTTCAGCCTTTGCTTAGAGTTGGGGTACATAGTTCTTTTCGAAGAAGGTCTCCACCCCCACCCCTCTCAGACCCTGACTAGTCTATGTCCTTGGTTTATTTTTTCTACTTCCTAAATAAAACATTTTAGGCCTTGTTTTTCACTTACCATATAATAAATGTGAGTGAAAATTCCATTTGAATGTTATTAATTACAGATACATCCTTCATGCCAAAATTCGGATGAAATTTTTCAAAATAAAAGTTTGGTCAAAATTAAACTGTTAGTAAATTACGTTTTCTAGTACTGGTAATTTGGATGTTCTTGAGGTGATTTTGTAGCTCTTTAAGTTATCCCAACTAATCCTTCATTGTTAGTCATTTTGGTTATTGGCTCTTCACGTAGTTCTGGCTTTTCCTTATCACAAATGTAGACGAATAGGAAAAATAGTGTGAAATAAGAGGAAATTGACTCTAGAAGAGCATGAATAATAAAAAAGAATTTGAAAATTTAAAAAATGAACATCTGAAAGTTAGATTAAGATGCCTTAAGAGTTGTAAAACAAAGTGGTTGAAAATAATTAATTTTTGGTGGAGTAAGTTTTAATCTTCTAGCCGCTCCTCAGAAACTCTGTACAGGGTCGCTATAAGTCAGAACCGACTCAACAGTGCTTAACAACAACAACGATTGATTGGAGCTCCTGCTGTGGCGTTGTAGGATAAACACTGGACTGTAAACCACAAGGTTGATTGTTCAAACTCACCACCTGCTTCTCAGAAATTCTGTACTTGACAGCACTTAACAACAACAACATTCACAAATTTATATTTTAGGCCAAGTTCTGTTTGATTAGTTTTCTCTTGCTTGGACTGATCACCTGATGTAATTCCTTAACTGCTAAACTGCTATGTTGTTAAGTTTGAACCACCAACCTTGCAGTTCAAACAGCTTTGCAGTCTGATGCGTTAACCCACAGTGCCACACCAGGATATGCCTTTTTTTGTCTTCATGTTCACTGATAGAGCAGAACTGATTCTTTTGGTATATTCTACTTCATGAAGTTATTACAACACTGATCCTCTGTCGTTTTTTTACCCATGAATCAGTGGTGTGTCTCCATCCCTCAACCTGTCTCCATTTCTCAAAGATATGCCAGTTGGTTTTGAAATGTGAAAGTATGCCGTGAGCTGAAAAAACAGCTTTATAGATAACTAACATGGTCTTGGAGCTCTGGTAGCGTAGTGGTTATGAATCGGGCTGCGAACCTCAAAGTCAGCAGTTCGAAACTACCAGCTGTTCCGTGGGAGAAAGATGAGGCTTTCTGCTCCCGTAAAGATTTACAGCCTTGGAAACCCTGTACAGGATCGCTATGGGTCGGAACCAACTCCAGGGCGCATAACAACAACAACAACAACAACAACATGGTCTTGGAGGTAATTTACACTTTTTTCCCCCAGATGAAAAAAGACATTCTGGTTTTCTGTTGACAAAGAATTCAGTACCTAAGTTTGATTTGAGGTGGAGTATTCACAGAGTGCATGTAAATAGTACCACTTGTGTCTGGTTAAATTGGGTGATGAGGGAGTCTCCCCAGGTGGAGTCTCTGTTTTGTACAAACTTTGGCTATCGGCAGAACTATGTGGTTGGTTGTTAGATAGTGTGCATGGTCCAGAGCACAGCGTTCTAAATCAAACAGCATCTCATTGTAGATTGGAATTATAAAAGGATCCTTATGGTTTGTTGAGAAAAATCATACCATCCTATTTTGGTCTCAAAAGTTTATATTAAAGAGATGTTTAGCTCTCTCATTAAAAAAAAAAAAAAAAAGTGTTCCCAAAGAAACTTTTGACTTATTTAATCATCAGATTGTTAAATTTTGTATTTTTGAACATTTGTTTTATTGATAGTCGATTGAGGGCAAGTTTAGTTATAGAGCTGTTAGTTTAATTGCTAGCTGGGAAAAACATTCTAATTAAAGTTTTATTTTGTTAGAATACAGGCATTTGGGAGACCAAATGTGTTTCAGTACCTTTTTCTAGATACAGAAAAAAAGTAATGGGAATAAATGTACTTGTAATAAAGGGAAAATAAGCAAATTTCAAGTTTTGCTTTTACTAAATCTACTTTAAAAAAAAACTAGAGGGATTGGTGATTTCAAAGTCATTTAGCTATGGTTGACCTTTGTTCTTATCTCACTTCTCAAAGATAAAATTTATTCTCTATATTTTTCCTAGTATGAGAACATGTTGTTAAGTGCCATTGAGCTGGTTCTGGCTCATAGCAGCCCTGAATAGGGTTTTGGAGGACATGGTTACTTACTATTTTTTAGATCATTGATACAAAGTGGCTTCAAAAAGTTCATGGAAAAAGTCAATTCAGTTTACTTATCTTTTAGTTCTGTTTTCCACTAATTTTTGAAACCTCAAATAATTCTAACTTAGCTAATTTTTTTGTTACGTTGTTTAAGTTGAAATCTGAAAAACAATTGATCCTGTATACTTCTAGCCTTCTGTGTAGTAATTGGATAGTCACAATGATGACCCTTAAGCTCCTCTTTACCTAAATACAGTGTTTTCTGTGTTTTTCTAAAACAAATTTATTTTTGGAAAGAGAGAATTGATTTACACTTGATTCTGTACATGTTATTGTTGTTACGTGCCATCAAGTCAATTCTGACTCAGTCACACCCTGTTCAGGGTTACCAAGGAGCTGTTAGTGGGTTTGAGCCACCAACCTTGTGGTTAGTAGTCCAGTGCTGATTCTCCAGCACCATACCAGGACTCCCAATTCTGTACACAGAGGCTTACTATAAATTTCCCTGCCACGATTTCTTATTTTAAACTTTTCTTTTTGAATTACACTTTATTTTGAAAAATAAAGTACTTTTTGAGAAAGAACCTCAAGACTGCTTAAGTGGAAGCTGATTTTGAAATGCATAAAGAGGTGGAATTAGTAAAAAGAAAGTCAAATATATTTAACAGACACTTAGTAATTTTTCCTAAGTGTAAGAACTCAGAGTTGTGCTAGATACTACTGAAAACAGGCCTTCTACATTCCAGCCAACAAACTTCACTTAAACACATAGCAGTTCGTGATTACTTTGTAGAAATGATAAGCATATACTTAAAAGAACCAAATCTAATTGTCAAGTCAATTCCAAATCATGCTGCCCGTTGTGTGTCAGAGTAGAACTTTACTGTATGGGGTCATCACTGGCTGTGATCTTACGGAACTTCATCACCAGACCCTTCTTCCCTGGTACCACTGAGTGGACTTGAACCACTAATTTTTGGTTAGTAGCTGAGCACAGACCATTTGTGCTACCCACAGAGCTTCAGTACACTGTATAGAAGTGGAAAAGTCAGCCCTTTGAATTGTTAAACAGATAGGAGCTTGTAGATTAGAATAAATTTGTAGTGGCAGCATTTCCACATACTAAAAAAGTACTGTATCTCAGATAAGTTAGATGGAAGTAAAGATGATTTGCTTTCAAAAATTATGTTAGATGACTCAGTGATTTTAATGATAAGGAATACTGTCAAAGGTGTACATACATAAATATTTTGAATAAAAGTATTTTGTGAAACTATTTCTAAGTGATTATGACTTATTAATATTTTAAATATATTAAGTAAGTTTGAGATAAGCAAGTAAATATTTGGCTATTTCATCTCTACTCCTGAAAGTTTATTTTCAAGTTTACCAGAAAGCATTGTTTTTTATGTTCTTACTAGGAAAATATGAAGCCTGGGTGGTGCTGTGGTTAAAGCAGTCAGCTGCTAACCAAAAGTTCAAAGATCTGAACCCCCCAGCCACACCATGGAAGAAAGGTTTGGCAGCCTGTTTTCTTAAAGATTTACAGCCTTGGAAACCCTATGTTGTTGTTGTTGTTAAGTGTCTTCATGTCAGTTCCGACTCATAACATCCCTGTATAGGGTTTCTAAGAAGTGGCTGATGGATTTGAACAGTCAACCTGGCAATTGACAGTCTAGTGCTTATCCTACAGTACCACGCCAGGACTCCCTGGAAACCTTATAGGGTAGTTTTATCCTGTCTTACAGGGTAGCTATGAATCAGAATCAATTTGACAGTGGGTTTGGTTTTTTTGGTTTATTAGGTAAAATAATGAATAGCCTTGTATTTGGGGTCTCTTTCTACTCAAACTCATATGGTATTAAAATGTATTTATTGTTTTACAAGGACAGGAACGTTCCCAAATAAATTGAATCAGTAATCAGTGCTAAGAATCTCTCATTCAAGTACGTGAAACCAATGTTTTATGTTTTCAAAGCTTTCCCTTTATAACAAGGCCAGGAACATTCCCAATACATTCTGTGCTTGAGTAAAACCACCTTTTTTACAAGGATTTTACATGGGTTCAAAGTACAATGTGTGTTAAAGGATGAGAATGTTCTCAGTACATTGCATCAATTATAAAATAGTATATAAATTCCCTCATTTAAGATGCAGTTTGAATGAGAGAATTGTATGTATTGTACTTGATTAAATTATATTTATTGAAGATGAAGAAGTATATTACACATTTTCAAAGTTCTCCCCTCAAATGTTGTAGCTTCAAGAAGAAAGATTTAGTTATCTGGAAAGAACTTTTAAATTTATGAGAGGATTCATTCCTTCAATAATTCTCAGCAAAGAACATGTTATTGTATACAGATTAATAAAAACAAATATACAGTTGACCCTTGAACAACATGGTTTGAATTATTACTGAATGTTTACGGGTCCACTTATATGCCGATTAAAAAATCAGCCCCACAGCCTGTGTGACACTAATCATGTCCCTGTGAGCAGTTCATCTTTCCGGTAAAATGCATAGTGCAGTAAAAAGTGATATTGTGGTTCTCATGTAGTTTTCATCATGTTTAGTGAAGTGCTGTAAATAAACCATGAATAATAATACCATAGAACCCATACAAAATGCCACTAGTGATGCTGAAAGTGCTCCCAAGAAGCAGAGAAAAATCATGACATTACAGAGAAAGTTAAATTGTTTTTTTGACAAGATAAATGAATCTGGTATAAGGATTCATTTATCTTGTAAAAGAAGTTAAGGAAATTAGTGACACCATCGCTGTAACTATGCCACTTTTTGAGAAATACCTTTTACCTTGAAAATGTGACTTATGTGGGTGCAGTATATAATACATTGTTAAGTGCCGTCGAGTCGGTTCCGACCCATAGCGACCCTGTACAGGGTTTCCGAGGGTGTAAATCCTTACGGGAGTAGAAAGCCTCATCTTTCTCCCGCGGAGCGGCTGGTAGTTTCGAACCGCTGACCTTAAGGTTCGCAGCCCGATTCGTAACCACTACGCTACCAGAGCTCCTTATATAATACATAGAGCCTACCAAATACCTGTTTACTGTTTATGTTATCCATAAGGCTTTCAGTCAACAGTAGGACAGGAACATTGCCAAATAAATTGATAAATAAATAAATAGTTCATAAATAGTAGTTAAGTTTTAGGGGAGTCAAAATTTATACATTGATTTTCTTCTGTACTGGGGTGGGGATCAATCGACACCCTGAGCAATAACCCTATCATTTTTCAGGGATCAACTATGATTTGATTTGATTACTCTTTTAGGGGAAAATTTTTTTAAATTAGCATCTTATATAGCTTCTATAAGGTGTCCTGGTAGCGCAGCGGGTTACGCATTTGAATGCTAACCACCACAAGGTCAGCAGTTCAAATCCACCAGTGGCTCTTCAGGAGAATGATGAAACTTTCTGCTCCTGTAAAGATTCAGTCTCAGAAACCCTATACAGGGCCACTGTGAGTTAGAACCAACTCGTCAGCACACCACCAAACCACCTATAGGTCCTATAGCCAGCTAATGGCCAAGAAACAAAACTCCTCCTTTTCAATTCTTACTCTAATTTATCTAGATCCATTGATTAATTTTTATGTTACTATCTCAATAGTGATTTATCTTTTATTAATTACAAATATTTCAGCTGTCCCTTTTCCCCCAACACATCGATTGACATCTGAAGAAGTATTTGATACAGATGGGCTACCCAGGGTTGATGTTCTGAAGAACCACTTAGTAAAAGAAGGTCGGGTAGATGAAGAAATTGCACTTAGAATTATCAATGAGGGTGCTGCCATCCTCCGGAGAGAAAAAACCATGATAGAAGTAGAAGCTCCAATTACAGGTACAATTATTTGTGTTTTGGATATAATTTTTGTATAACATCCTTGTTTAGTTGCCTGGAGATATCCTCTTCTGTCAGATTTTATGCTAAATTAATATTACATGGATATTGTCTTAAAATGTCAAATTATTTTCTGTAATTTTCATTTTTTTAACCTTTCATTGAACAAACAAGATCATGAATAATTGAGTACTGAAGTTAGTCTGAGAAGCTTTTGTTAATGTTTCATCATTTGTGTTAACCATACTTCAGTTTTATGTAACAAATACATAGCTTTGCTTTCAGTCATTAAGGGCAGATATTTCAATGCCGTTTAAAATACCAAAGATGAAAATTTAGAGGGCAGCAGACATATTGATTAGAATGGAGACTTTACTGCCACCATTATAGTTTTGTCATCCTAAAACTTAAACGTATCCTTGGCTCCCTAAAGAGGTGCTCTGTAAAGTAGATGAAAAATTTGTCATTGACCACAAATTTTGCTATTTCTGTTACTTCCTTGTTTTAGATGTTGAACAGATGAATAGTTGCTAACATATCATCCCTACATACCTCTTCATAGACCACTTCCTTCTCAGCCATTTCTCAATAACAATTCTACTCTTTCTTATATCAAATAAATTAGAATGTAAGTAAAATTTAATATTTCAGCATTTTATCCATATCTAATAATTTTCTTGTTTCAGTGTGTGGTGACATCCATGGCCAATTTTTTGATCTGATGAAACTTTTTGAAGTGGGAGGATCGCCTGCTAATGCACGCTACCTTTTTCTTGGTGATTATGTGGACAGAGGTTATTTTAGTATAGAGGTAACTGTCATTTGATTTGCTGTTAAGTATCAAATACATGATTTCTATTAATTCCTAGTGAAATAAGTTCCTTAAAGTACCTATGTTGGGTTCTTTAAAAAAAAAAACCTCTGACTATTTTTAGTTCATTTGCTTGTTTGTTTTTTTAAACCACTATTTGTCTCTCTTCTGTATTCAAATCATTCCATTTCATTTCTTTGCATTAGCTGTTTTTTCTTTTTTGAGCGTTCCATTACATTTTAATTCAGAAATAAAATTATGAGTAAGTAAATTGTTCAGAGGAACTTGGTGGAAATATATACATCCAGGAAAATAAAACTGTTGACAGTATGTGCAAATTTGGAAAAGTTTTGTTATAAAATGAAGTTGGAATAACAGGATAGTCAATAGTATGTTTGTAAAAATATCTGAGTACATGTTGTTGTTAAGTGCCTTCGAGTCACTCATAGCCTGTATAGGGTTTCCCAGGAGCGGCAGGTGAGTTTGAACCGCTGACCTTGTGGTTCACACTGACCTTGCGGTCCAGTGCATTATCCCACAGTGCCACACCAGGATTCCATCTGAGCACACATCACCTAAGAAAGTGTAAGAGAAAGCTGAGCATTGGGACTGAAGAAACTAGTTCTTGTTTAAGTCCCTACATTTCTGCTGTGTGACACATGTATCTCAGATAAGAAGAGAAAATAATTAGCTTGAACGAGGGGCAGAATTAGGCTTTTCTAGTATCACATCTGTTCTTCAGACGATCTCTTAATTCAGGTGGGATATATTCAAGGTCATATTTGCATTAGCTGTTTATTGTTTACTTAATCATATCATTATACTTACCGTTTTTCCCAGTGGAATTCATGAGCAGAGTGAGAGGTCCTTATTGCTGTTATCTAGAGGTCTTACGGAGCAAGTGCTATTCTTTGCTCTTTTCTCTCAGAACATTGAATTGAATTCCTTCTAGTTAAATAAAGCTCATTATGATGCCTTTATTGTTTAGGCCCTAATGTTTCTATTCTTCCTTAGATAGCTGTTAAGATCCAAGAATATCATGTAGAATTTTTTTGCATACTGAAAGTGTTCATTTATTTTTAAAAACTTAAGAGGCATTAAATCATCACTGATTAATAGGTGGTTCTTTTTGCTCTTTCTTTTCTGATTGTGTAAGTGAAATATGGTGGATATATAATTATCTTTGTATTTAAAATTCGTGTCTCTATTCTTAAAAATGAAAATGGTACCATACTATAATATTGGTATATAACTTTTATTTTTCATGTACTCCTGCAACTGACTGTCTTTGCAAGTCAGTAAATAAAAATCTACACTATTTCTAATAACTGCATTGTATTCAACCAAATAAATGAAACATAATTCATTTAATCAAATCCTTATTGTTAAAAACAGTATAGTCTTAAGTTTTTTCTGTTATAAGTAATGCTTCTTTGAACCCTGTTAAGTCATCTGTCTTTGAATACTTGCTCAGATTCCAGAGGTTGAACTATTGGATCAGAGTTGTACCAATAGGTAACTTTTTAAAGAAAATCTGTCTTGAATATTTAATGTATACCAGGCATTTTCTAAGTGCGTCACACATATTGATTAATCCTCATAACAAGTCTATATTATTGTACTCATTTTATATGTGGAGGATCTGTGGTTTAAAGAGGTTAAGTAACTTACCCCAGGTGGCATTGTTAATAAGAGATGCCACTAGGCAGTCGGATCGCAAACCTGTATATTCCTACTCACCATCTCTTCAGTATCTATACTGAAGGCTTACCTGGTGAATTTTCATGTGTATTATTATTGTTTATACCCCCTCTCAGTAGAAAACTGGCATTTTCAACGTAATTTACTTTCTGAAGTGTGCTAGAATTTCTATTGGGGAAAGGAGTTCAGGGCTCTGTCTGTTCTGTTTTCCTTAGGAATTTTATCCTGAGTTGTTCTTCTAACTCATACTTTAATTATCAGCCCCCTCAATTTTCCTTTAATTATAGCAAAATCTCAAGAAATCAGTAAAATTTAACAAACAATTTTGGAAAGTTTACTCTATAGATAAGCCTGTTTCTGTGTATTGAAGCATTGTTGTATTGAAGCATTATATAGCTGACTCATTTCCTTTTTTAATAAAGGGAAAATAACAAAATCAAAACAGTAACAGGTTGAGTTTAAGTATTGCTGTTTCATTACCTTTTTTTTCCTTGCAAACTAAATGAAGGTGTGAGTAGTTACACTTTTCAATATATCTGTTAAATATATTTCACATAAATATAAAAGTGTACAATTGCTAAGAATAGCATGTGCATTTTCTTTTTGTATACGGCTCTATGTTGTTGTTGTTGTTAAGTGCCATCAAGCCGCTTCCAACCCATAGCGACCCTGCTTAGAGCTTCCGAGGAGCGACTGGTGAGCTTGAATTGCCGACCTTGTAGTTCAAACAGCTTTGCAGTCTGGTGTATTAACCCACAGCGCCACACCTGGACTCCCATATATAAGCTATATGTATTTCCAAACAAAGTCTGACTTCCTTTTTAAAAAATTTTTTAAACAAATAAGTAAAATGTGAGTCAGTTTCTTAAGTTAAATACATTTAGAGCAAAGTGTCTGCTGGCATATTTTAAAACTGTTGCACTGTTTCATTTATTTAATTTAAAAATCGCATTTTTCTGTAAAACGGTTTGGATAATAGGTATCTATCTTATGTAAGGCAGTATTTATAATGGGAGCTAAAACAAACATTAAGCAGAAATATAAGAAAAAGTCACTGAAAGCATTTTCTTTTGCAGTGTGTCTTATATTTATGGGTCTTGAAGATTCTGTACCCAAGCACATTATTTCTTCTGAGGGGCAACCATGAATGCAGACATCTTACTGAATATTTTACCTTTAAGCAGGAATGTGAGTACTTCCAAGAGAAATATATTTCATTCTTTGGTATTTTCTTGGAATTGTGTGATAGTAAGAGTTAAGATTTTACAGTGAAACATGTAAAAACAGATTTTTGTGTTCAAAGCTTAAGGGAGTTTATCAAGCACTCTCTAGTACTAAATGGCATTTACTTAAGAAATTTTCATTTTAATGTGAGATTAAACTATTACATTTGATTTTTACAAACATGCTATTAATGGCTTCACAGTCTTACATACAGTGTTGACCCCATTTAAAAAGAAATTATTATAGCAGTGGTCATCTAATTGCCCAGTCCTGTGCTGACGCGCAAAGAACGAAACATTCTCTTTATGTATTTTAATTGGCTAGACCTTGAGTTCTGTTGTGATGGTATAGTGGTCTTACCTGTGAAAGCAATAAAGTCTATGACTCTTAAAATAAGGATTAATACTATATTGGTGGAGGTGTTGATTGTGTGCCAATGAGTTAGTTCCAGCTCATAGGGACTATTAGCCTCAAATATAACTGATTTCACCATACTTGGCCTATGGTTGAACTGTTTTTATAGAGACTTGACTTTCATTTTAGCAATATTTTATAACTCTTTGCTACCTATCCAGGAATAATTTAGAGAGAATATTTTGTGTTCGTAAGACTAATAGCATTGCTTACTATGGTTGCTTCTCATAGGGGAAAATCCCTCTTTTTTTAGTTTCCATACTGTAAAATTCACTTTCTGTACTGCTTAGTTTTGTGAGTTTGACAATTACATGTAATTGTTCACCAGTCAGTTATAATACACAGAAGCTTCATCAGCCCAGATGTTCCCTTTTGCTGCCTTTTTATAATCATCCCTTCACCCACTCTCAACCATGACTACCACTTAGCTGTTTTCCATCTCTGTAGTTTTGTTGCCTTAGTTTTATTAATTTTCAGAATGATCAACTAGTAATTTAATTTTCAGTTATTTAATTTTTCTCTTTCTAGGCAAAATTAAATATTCAGAAAGAGTCTATGAAGCTTGTATGGAAGCTTTTGATAGCCTGCCTCTTGCTGCACTTTTGAACCAACAGTTTCTTTGTGTTCATGGTGGACTTTCACCAGAAATACACACACTGGATGATATTAGGAGAGTGAGTATATACTTTAGTTCCAAGAGTGATTCCTATTTATTTAGAATTTGTTGGATATAGTAATAGAAGCTCATACTGCTAAGATTGTTGTTGTTGTTAAGTGCTGTTGAATCAGTTCTGGCCCATAGCGACCCTGTGTAGGGTTTCCAAGGAGTGGCTTGTGAACTTGAACCACCGACCTTGCACTTTAAACTGGCTTTGCAGTACAGATTGTTGTTGTTGTTGTAAAGTGCTGTCGAGTTGGTTCTGACCCATAGCGACCCTGTGTAGGGTTTTCGAGGAGCAGCTGGTGAGCTTGAACCACTGACCTTGCAGTTCAAACGGCTTTGCAGTCTGGCGCATTGACCCACAGCGCCACACCAGTTCTCTATTAGGTAATGGTAAAATTCAATATACTGATATTTTAGGAAAATAACTTTTAATCATTCAGAACAATGTAATAGGGACAATAATCAAAGCTGGTACCATTTTCCCATGTCTATTCTTTCCTCATGTTTTGATGCGTTATTTCTGTTCTTTGTTTGTTTCTTTTCTTTCTTTCACAGTTAGATAGATTCAAAGAGCCGCCTGCATTTGGACCAATGTGTGACTTGCTATGGTCCGATCCCTCTGAAGATTTTGGAAATGAAAAATCACAGGAACATTTTAGTCACAATACAGTTCGAGGATGTTCTTATTTTTATAAGTAAGGAAAACTATCCAAGATTAATCACATTGTAGTTCTTAAAATAGTATATGCTTTATATAGAAAAATATTATTTTACTTAATTTACTCTTTTTCCCCTACAGCTATCCAGCAGTGTGTGAATTTTTGCAAAACAATAATTTGTTATCGATTATTAGAGCTCATGAAGCTCAAGATGCAGGGTAAGAGTTCTGTTTCCCTGACCCAAATTAACACCTTAAATACAAATCAAACTTAGTAACCATGATTGATGCTTTACGATGCATATTAAGCTATTTGTTTTGCAGCTATAGAATGTACAGAAAAAGTCAAACTACAGGGTTCCCTTCATTAATAACAATTTTTTCGGCACCTAATTACTTAGATGTCTACAATAATAAAGGTAAGATGTTGTTGATAAAAAAAAAAAATATTAAGCAACTTAGCATTTTAACTGACTTATTTTTTAGAAATTATAATAGAAAAGGGGCATTGTTTGAAACGGTATTTATCCAATTCTCATTATAAAAAGTTTTAAGATATAAGGGAGGGGAGAGAATAAGAGATAAAATCCAAAATGTGAAGCTAAGTCATGTAACCATTCCACAACTTGTCACTCACAAAAGCCTGTGTTGTAGGATAATGAGCTAAGTTAAGTACTTTAAGAAAAGCCAAACATGATTTTCTCAAACTTTCTTTTCTCCTGTAATCAAGAGAATGATATCTTGTTTGCGTAAAACTGTTGCTGCTGTGACCATTTCATCTGTTTGCACTGTCTACTTGTTTAGTTTATATCACGTTTCTTGTTTTAGGCTCTCTGATCTAGTTGCTCTTTCCCTTTCTTAGTCCCTTTTCTTATTTCCAGAGCATCATGAGGTTTTGTAGTTGAGCCTTCTTTGATTAATTCACTCTTGACCTCCTTTCAGGGATACATTATACCCTTTTCTCCCTTCCTTTTTGCTGTTCTCCCTCCCTTTTTTCTTATATCCCTTTTGCTCCAGTGGTTTCCATATCCCCTCCTTTCTAAATTTGGTCTACAATAATTGGCTTCATTTAACTTTGAACATAGCTTGTTGAATGATAATACCCAAGGATCTTAATCTAGTTAAGTGTGTGCCAAGGACATTGAAGATGATATTGGGTATATTTATGGAGTTCACATTTTCAGAAGAGAAAATTAAGAAGCCAGCTCTTATTCTGTCTTGACTTGTCTGGAATTCAGTTTGACTGTGCCCTAACTTCCAGGGTCAGATGGGAGTGGATGTACCAGGAAGAAAGAACAGAAGGTTAAAGCCTTTCAAAAGTACATTTAGAGAGATAATGAAAAGTCTTTGCTAAATATGGGTAGTCATATAAGTTCACAAGAGAGCAGAATAAGCATTTTGGGGGCAATGGGAAGTTATAGTTAAACCATTTGCTTTGAGATCAGACAGTAGTAAACTGGATAATAACTTTGATAGCAAAATATGATGCAAGAACATCCAATATGTTAATTAACAAAACAGCCATAGCACTGACGTTAAATTTGTTGATAATTACTAGAAACTATTACAATGTGTGGATTATGCCAATGCTCAAATAATCTTTTAAATTACTTTTTGGTTTATAGCTTTTGAAATTTCTGTAAAAATAAGTAATGGATTGCTGCTTCATTTTTGAGGAGAAGCATGTCTAAATTCTGGCTGTATTTGAAGAACAGAATCAAATGCTGCGTTTAGCGTTCTTCTAGGGCTCTCATTCTTCAACTTCCGCTTGTCAGTATTGAAGGAGTTAGTTAGTGTTCAGTGCCTAGGTGGTTACTGCCTAACTGGTTGTCCTTTGTCAGAAAGTTAAGGAATCAATCCTAACTTAGAAAAGAAACTTCAACTATTGAATCTGTCTTGTCCAAATTAAATGTCTCTTGGTGTTTCTGAGTCTGAATGTAAATAGTGTTAATAATTTGTGTGATTACATGGTATGGGTATGTGTGTAATGTTTCATTCCATTCTGAAGGCAATTTTCTAGATTCTTTTTTCCCCTGCACTAAATAACATCTTTGAAACTTGATATCAGCAGAAACCCATAGTTCGAGGCTAAATTTAAAATACTTTTATTTTACATGGGAAGATTGCATATACGAGGGAGTTTCAAACGTTTGTAGAAAAATTCCCTTATCATTTATTTTAATTTTTCCACGAACTTTTTAAAGACCCCTTGTATATACTAACTTAGTAAGTGGTAACATGTAACATGATTACTTCTGACTCTGTATTCGCCAGAACCATACATTTTAGAATTTAACATCTATATTTCAGTGCTTTTAATTACAATTAATACATATATGAGAGGACTTTAAAAGTTTGTGGGAAAATTCAATTCTTTTTTATTTCTATTTTTCCATGAACTTTTCAGAGCTTCCTCATATTTAAACTACAGTTATTATCACTACATTGTCTAGAAGGCATTTTATAGTTTTACGTGTTTTCATATGAAATACGTTCTATGATCTTAAATTTTGGAGGTAGGCAGGGTTGTATATATTAGCCACCTTTTTTAAAATGAGAAACACGTTCATTAACTAATTTAGCCATTGTTGCACAGTTAGTATGTGCTGTGGACTAGATTATAATCCACCCTGTCTAGCCCAATGATCTGTAAAATAACATAACCATGACTAAATCTTTGTCAGTTAATTTAAAATATTAATTATATCAACATATTGAAATACTAGAAAGATATCTGAAATTGAGGTAAATATGTTATTTTGGGGTTATTTAGCTATAATATTTTCTCTTTGGGTATTTTAATGGAATTTTTTTCTCTAATTTAATTGAAATATTTAATTTGTGATGTCCCACCTTAAAGTGAAATAAATTGATTCATAAATAAAGTATTTCAAAATGATGTGTGTATATATATTTTTTGTTTTATTTTATTACCTTTCAACTATCCTTTTAAGGTTGCCTGCAGATGAAAAGACCCTCTTAAATTCCTCTAATTTGTTTGAATTTATAAACCTAGAAAATTGCTCATTGCCATTCTGTGTTTCCTCTAAAAATTGCATTTTCACAATTTTGGATTTAGTAATATGCATGTTAATCATTGGCTTATAAAGTAAAATGAACATTCTAGAAAGAATCTGGAAATTTCATTTATTATAACGAGTGAAGATACGGCTATTGTTCTGTAAAAAAGCTTTTTTTTTTTTTTTTTTAAGTATGTTATTAATCATAATGAATTCCTGCTTCCCTCTACCATCCCTAATTCCACTTACGCCTCAACTCTCCTCTCCCTAAAATGCTATTTTTCTATTTTTATGTGTTTTATACTTTTGGCATTAAAGACAAATTCTTACATTGACATTTAAACTTATCTTGCAGCTGCTGTATTAAAGTATGAAAATAATGTGATGAATATTCGACAGTTTAATTGTTCCCCTCATCCTTACTGGTTGCCCAATTTTATGGATGTCTTCACATGGTCTTTACCATTTGTTGGAGAAAAAGGTATGATTTTGTATTAACAAAAAACACCCAAAACAATTGTCTTATTCTTGTTACGCTTACTCCAGTTTACTATTACAGACACATACTTGCTAGAAGAAGTTGAAATCAAGTTTCATTGTGGGTACAGCTTTACTTATGTCTGTGGGTTTGGATATGAGCGCCTCAAAGATATTTTAGTTAGTTGTTTACAGCCCCCATGTGAGGGTGTCTGGGGGACTGGGAGAAGACTTATAAATAACATGATATTGTCTACAGCTGTTACATTTTCTTCACTTTTTCTTTAGCTTAAATTTTTATAAAGGAATGGAGGGATAGATTTGCTTTAGAATGGACCCTTCTGCATAATTTAATCACTTTTGGGGATGTCATAGTGATTATGGGAGAATTTACCAGCCCTTATTTTGACAGTCTTAGTCACGTTATATCAGTTCTGTATTCTGAGAGAAGTTACGAAGAGAAATTCAGGTTCTGCCTTAATATTTTTCTCATATATCAAAAATATGCTAAGAATGTTAGTGATGATACTATACTAATCTGATAATATAGGGCATACCTAATAAGCTTTTTAAGGGATCATAAATATTACATAAGGTATTTTGTTTTAATTATATAGAATTCTTAGGCTATCCCTGTTTATCACATTCTTCTTTTCCATATAGTGTTAATTTTTTTCACAAAGCAATACTTTAGTTTCTGTATGTAGAAAATAACAGTATGAGAGTACAGACGTGATTATAAAACGTTTTGTTCCATATCCCCCTCTGTGTTTTCTCACTTCTTCCATGTTACAAAATGTCCTTTTCTGTATGAGATCTGTCACTTCTGCCAAGGCAGTTTTTGGCTCTAAAACTCAGAGTTAATACTTAACACTGTATATGTTAAAAAGATTTTCTGCAGATCGCCTTTGGTTTTTGTCAGTTACTCAATAGGTCCAACATTAATTTAATATGGAGATAGAATTACCTACTTTAGCATTTGAGAAGGGGACCAGTTAAGGTGTAAGGGATGCATTACACTTACAACCTTCTATCTTTGGGATATGAGAAATAACTCAATCATAGCATCATCAAGCTAAGGGAGTTTAAGAATCCATCTTGTGCATTTTCCTGACTCCAAACTAGACTGCAATTCAGCTGTTTTAATATAGGATAGTGGGGATTGGTGAGGAGGGGTAGGGTAGGTAGGAAATGGACTTTTTATAGATTCTCTCTAATTTGGTTCTCTGATGACTCTACAATATGGAAATATTTCATGATGCCTAATCTAAATGTCTGAGTCCTGGTGTGGCACTGTAGGATAAACACTGGTTGGTTCAAACCAATAAGCCAATCCTCAGAAACCCTGGGTTTCTCTGAGTCAGAGCCAACTCAGTGGCACTTAACAGCAACATAGTCTAGATTCTTAGACTTTGAGTCTGAAAGCAAGGAAGGAAATAGCAGTAACAGGCCTTTCTTAACTAGTACACCCATCAGAAACTAGTGAATTTAGCAGTCATGTATGTAGTCCAGCTGCTTTGGAGAGATGAGAAGATTTAATTTTGGTAGATTCTTCCTGAGTGAAAATAAAGAATAGTAGGTTTCTGTCAATGCTTCTATGTTTGATGTCTGCTACCAACTGATCTTTCTTTGCCACTTACAATCTTATCTGTTGTAATGTAAGGAGGGATTTGAATCTTTTGATTATTTTTTATTGTGGTTCTATGGATCATCTTTAAATTACCAACATCTCTCTAAAAATATGAAACTCAGATTTGAATATCATATGCACAGAAAATTCTAGCCAAAATTTGAGTGCAGAAAGAAAATTTTCTCAAAACTCCACATGTTTTTCCCTGTTAGTCCATGTTAGCTATCTAGATAGCTTAACTATTTGTAATGCTAATAAACATTTTTATTTTGTGTAAAAAGCAACAAGTGACATCTCGTTTAACACAGCTTCTAGAAACTCAGTTTGTTTCTTACCTGTTCTCTGGGAAACAGCTAGCCTAGGTCAGAAACATCCTGAGACCTTTGGTTAACACTAAAGTTAGATGAAGGCGGTATTTATCTTAAACTTCCATAGCTTTTAATTTTATTTTTAAATTCTAATGTTGGAAAATTTACACTGTATAAGAAGGTAGAGTGAATAATACAAGGGGACTTCTAAAAGTTCATGGGAAAGATGGAACTAAAAGATAACAGAATTTTCCCAAGGACTTTTTAAGATCCCTCATATAATGAATTTTTATGTACCCATTACTCAACTTTAACAATCATCAAATTATGACCAAGCTTACTTCATTTATATCCCATCCTCTATCCCCCTCCCCCAATTATTTTGAAGCAGATCTCAGCTATCCATTTTTTTTAACCCATAAACATTTCAGGATGCATCTAGAAAGATAACATTTTAAAACCAGGAGAGATACGCATCATCATTGTACCCTTTTTTTAAAAAAAAAAACCCTAAAACATTTATTGCTTTCTTAATAGAAAACCCTTTTGAGAATTTGATGAAAAATTCATGTACAAATGTATGCACATTTGAACATACAAACAATATTTTCAATAGGGTCATAGATTTGAAGTGACCTCTCCAGCTAATTGACCTAATTTTAAGAGCCTGTGTTCTAGAGAGACCAATAGGTTGTGATCTTTCATAGTAGCTTATGAATCTATGATTTATTCATTCACTGGAGGTTTTTTTTCTTGAGAGTTTACTTCGTTCAAGTCACTAAAGATATAGAAATAATGGGCCTTTGCATGTTAATGTAAAACTTAAAGATATAAATATAACATTGTAAGCATACTAATCCAACATAATGTAGAAATTATCAAACAATGTCATTACTATAACTCACAATAAAATTTTGCTGAAGATACTCAAAAACAGTTGGCAGCAGTACATTGACAGAGAACTTCTAGAAATTCAAGGTAGATTCAGAAAAGGACATGGAATAAGGGATATTATTGCTGATGCCGGATGGATTTTAGCTGAAATAGAGAATACCAGAAAGATACTATATTTTGTTGACTGTGCAAAGGCATTCTGACTGTGTGGATTCTAACAAATTATGGGTAATTTACAAAGAATGGGAATTCCAGAACTAATTGGACTCATGTGGAAATTGTACATAGACAAAGAGACAGTCATTTGAACCGAACAAGGGATACTGTGTGATGTAAAATCAGGAAAGGTATGCGTCATGGTTGTATCCTTTTATCATACTGTTTAGTTGGTATCCTGATCAGATAATCTGAGAGACTGGGCTATATGAAGAAGAACAAGACATCAGGATTGGAGGAAGACTCATTAACAACTTGTGATTTGCAGATGACACAGCTTTGCTTCCTGAAAGTGAAGAGGATTTGAAGTATTTGATGATGAAAATTCTCTGTGTAGTCTTAACTATGGATTTCTACAAAAGAAAAGAAAAATTCTCACAACTAGACCAGAAAGCAACATCATGAGAAATGAAGAAAAGATTGATGTTGTCATGGATTTTATTTTACTTGGGGATCCATAATCAAGACAATCGTGAAATCAAATGACATTGTCATATCTGCTGCAAAACACTCTTTAACTTGTTAAAAAAACAAAGATTTCACTTTGAGGACTAAGGTGAGAGTGACCCAAGCGATGGTATTTTCTGTTGCATCATATGCATGTGAAACCCTGTACAAGGTTGCTATGAGTCAGAACTGACTTGACAGCAAACATATTTACATGTGAAAGCTGGACATCAGTGAATAAGCAAGACTGGAGAAGAATTATTGCCTTTGAATTATGATGCTGGGAAAGAATATTGAATATACTGTGAATTGCCAGAATAATGAACAACAAATCTGTCTTGGGAGAAGTAGAGTCAGAATGTTCCTTAGATTGATGATGGTGAGAGTTTGTCTCTTGTACTTTGGACTTGTTATCAGGAGGGACCAGTTCCTGAAGAAGGACATCATGCTTGGTAAAGTGAAAAAAGAGGAAGACCCCTAAGGAGAATAGATTCATACAGTGGCTACAACTATGGGCTTATGCATAGCAATGATTATGAGGATGGTGTAGAACCAGGCAGTGTTTCATTCTGTTGTACATGGTGTCGTAATGAGTCAGAAATTACTTGATGCTTAGCTTAAGAAGAACAGCAAGCATGGTACTAGAGGTATAAGGGTAGTTTTATAAGAGATAAGGAGAGGGAAGATGTTAATTCTGTCCAATTAAAGTAGCATTTCATTGGGGCTTGGAAAATGGTAGATATGGGTAAAGGAATTCTACATAAGAGAATTTTCCATGCATAGACTTAAAAGCAGGAAAGCATAAGGTTTCATGTGTTAACTTGAGTGAAAAAGAAGGCAATATACAGTGAGAGGAAGGTTGACAGAAGAATGATGAAGGCAGGGGAAAACACGGAGGAGTGCAAGAGTTAAAGGGAACAGTGGTAAATACTGTTATATACACAATACTGCAATAATAGTGATCTGTGGGTAGATACTTGGATAGATACACATTCTGAATGGGTATAGGAGGGAGTGTTGGGAGTATACTCCCAAATATATCCATGAATGTGGTGGTGCATACGGGGGACAAAATGATGAAAACTTAGACATTACCAAACATTTTGAGGGAATGCTTTGCTGAGCCTGGGGATTCAAGACCATGGTCTGGGAACACCATGGTCAGTTGACAGAGCAAGGTCCACAAGGACAATGTTCTGCATCCTACTTAGGTTAGTAATGACTGAGATCTGAAAAACTCATAAACTGCCATCTAAGGTGCAACTGTTGAGATTGGTCTACTTTTGTGTAGAGGAAAGAAAGAGTGATGAAGATTGCAGATGCTCAGAAACACTGGTTCAGTTTGATCACATGAACATCACTCTTTATGACCCGGAGACCAGAGGACTTAAATGATGCCCAATGACATTGCCAGCTGCTCTGAAAGGGACCACATTAGAAGATTGTGTATAGAGTGGAAGAAAATGTGAAACCAAATCCAAAATCATAGAAAGATCAGGCATACTTGCCAGATCAAGACTGGTGGAGGAGGGCAGTCTTGCAGGGTGTACCCTTTGGTTGTTTGAATGGTTACATATTCCTGAGTGCTTCGGTGTACATCCAAAAATAAACAAATAACCAAAGGGAATGGAAGCAAATGCTGTTGAATGATGATGCATGGAGGGGATTGTAATCATTGTAATGAAACAAAATACAATAGGATGAATGTAAAGCTGATGTTCTCCCATGTAAACCATCACTCAATTTACAATAAAAACTTGAAAAAAAAAAAGGCTGGTGGAACCCCGAGATGATGGCCCTTTATCACCCTTCAGTTCTGAAATTGAACTCATTTCTGTGGCTCAGTTTGCAGCCAAGCAATAGATAGGTAAATGAGGGAGAAACAACAACACTAGTGAGGTATGCACACCATAAAAAAAATCGGCCATTTGAGGTCAAAAGGGCAACTTTTATGTAAAGATGAAATTCGGAAGGGTGCAGAAAGAAGGAAGAATGGAAAAAAGAAACAGGGAGTTAGTAGGATAAGTATTACATTAAGAGGGTTGCAATCATTGCCGTGGTTACAATCCCTTCCATGCATCATCAACCAACCAAAGGGTATACCCTGTAAGCCTGCCCCCCAGTCGTCATCACACAGCCCCTCTTCCTCTCTGGGTGTAGAGTCCCCAGCTACTCCATCTCAACATCTCTCCATCTCTCATCGTCTCTGCCTCCAACTCTGGTGTCAGTGTTTCGCTGGGTAGGGTCCCGCACTCCACTCTTCTCCTTTGATGGGTCCCAGGGACATCTGTTCCTGGACTGCAAAATCAACCACTCCCCTCCTTTTATTGCAAAATATCTATCTTTACATTTCCAACCCTCACAGTCAGTCCCGATAGTAATTATTCACTATTGTTCCACATTAGTGCTATCCCCGTCTCCCTTCATCAGCCCTACCCAGACAGATTAGATACTACTCAATTGAGATTCTACCTTCCTCCGTTCCCTCTGGATCTAGGCTCCCGCTTGAATGCTTGTAAGGCAGTCACTTCTTGCCTTTGTAACCCCTCATTTTGGGTAGCCAATGTCCAAGGTGCCCATCCCTATCTACCCTGTGATTGAGGGGGTGGGGACGATCCTCACTGTAGAAATTTGTTCCCTCTTTTGAGCTACTGCATCCATAGGTGTAGATCAAGTTCAACAAATTGTATCAGATTACTCTTTTTTTCCCTCTTCTTTCTTCTTCTAATTGAGTTCTGCATAAGGTTTTTTTTTGACAAATGTTGAGTGGTTCAATTTGATTAGAGAGTAGAATATATGAAGAACCGTAGTAGAGTAAGAATGAAAAATCAGGTCTTGGTTAGATCATGAGAATCTTAATCACCACACAGAGAAGGTAGGACTTTGTTAAATGATGGGAAGCCATTGGAGTAGAATGAAATGACCATGATTGTTGTTGTTGTTAAGTGTTGTTAAGTTGGTTCTGACCCATAGCGACCCTGAATAGGGTGTCCGAGGAGCAACTGGTGAACTTGAACCCCAAAACATGGGATTCAAACCAACCTTGCAGTTCAGCTCATTAACCCTCAGTGTCACACCAGGACTCCATTTAGAAAAATTACTCTGCTAAGATAGACTGGATGGAAGAAAAACTAGAAGTTGGAAAATCTGTTATGGCGTAGCCCTTGTAGCATTAGGAATGGAGAGCAGGGGAGAGCCACAAAGACTGTAGCAGTAGAGGAACTTAGCAAGAGTGTGGGTTTAAGGGATCAGAATGGCTGAAGATGACTTGGACGGTTTGAGTTTGATAGTGACGCTACTATTAGCACTCTGATGAAAAGCGCTTTGTTAGTCTAAAAACCTCTCCGTTCTATTGTAGCTGCTCTTCATCTCTGCTGAGATCTCTTGACTTTTGACCGTACAATTTTCTTCTCAGTCAGACCCTTCTTTCCTCTCTTCCTTTTTAAAACATCCTCAAATTCTTCTCTGGCGTGTCTTTCTACTTGGTTTGTCCCATAAATCTTAACACTAGTAAAATTCAGCCATCCACTTTCTCTATTCCTACAGTGAAGCTATAGAGCACTCTTGGAGGTATTTATATAACCTTATGAATCAGAGCTATGCTTTGTCTCCAGCACTATCTGAGCACCAGATAGTATTCACACATCCTTTCTGTCTCTAGTCTGCTTTGTCTCCCATTTCCCTTAAGAGATGTTCTAAGTGTCATCTTCTTTTTTATGTACTTTCTTCTGGCTACTTTTCTTACCCTCAGAAAAGACACATATCACCAGTGGGAACTGTTTTTACTTTCTGTTCTCCGTCCTCTATAAATTGCACTCATCTTTAATTCTCTGGATTTTCTAGATTCTGTTACCCTCAGCTTCCTCAGGAAACTTACTTCTCCAGGTCTTCTATATCTGCAAACTCTCTCTACTAGCCCTTTAATAGTTTGTTCAATCTATCTGATCTTTAAATGAAAAATAAATAACATTTCCCCCATCGGTTATATTTTCTAGTTATTTCTATGCTGTGACTTTCTCAGTTTCACAACCAAGCTTCTGGACAAAAAATACTATATAAAAGCCTTTCTTTGATATTCATAAATGGCTTCCTCTAGCTTTCAAGATGTTGTTGGTTCTTCAACCTGTGACATAAGACCTTTTGTGACTTTCCTTACTTTTTCTCCACTCTCAAACCCTGCCTTTCTCTTTCAGATTCCCTATGCTCAGACCATAATGCAGTACAGCTAATTTTCTGAATGTTCCAGGAGCTTTAAGTTTCATGCCTTCATACATTTTCTTTGTTTTTTTAAAAGCTTCATTGATAGTAATTCACATAGCATACAATTCACCCTATTTAAATTTAATGATACTATTTAGTGATTGTGAGGTTTTTATTTTGTGTGTATGTGTGACTCATTGACATCTTTTGGAGGTACACATTCAGTCTATAATAATTCACCCTTGGGTTCCCCCAAAAGTCATGCCCTTTGTACACATAAACCACATTTGTCCCATCCATCATACCATTTGTTGCTGTGATTCTGAAAGCTATGTCACTGGTATTTTAAATACCAGCAGAGTCACTCATGGTGGACAGATTTCAGATGAGCTTCCAGACGAAGACAGACTAGGAAGAAAGATTCTTAAGAATCTTTAGTCACTGCTTAAGAATATTTAGTCACTGAAAACCCTATGAATAGCAGAGAAACACTGTTAGATATAGTGCCAGAAAATGAGCCCCTCAGGTTGGAAGTCACTCAAAATGCCACTGGGGAAGAGCTGCTGCCTCAAAGTAGAGTTGACCGTGATGGCGTGAATGGAGTAAAGCTCGTGGGAGAAAAGCCCACAGGACCTTTTTTTTTTTTTGCTGATGGGGCACAACTCAAAATGAAGAGAAACAGCTGTAACATCCATTGAAAATCGGAACATGGAATATACAAAGTATGAATGTGGGAAAATTGGAAGTTGTCAAAAATGAAATGGAATGCATAAACATCGGTATCTTAAGCATTAGTGAGCTGAAATGGACTGGTACTGGCCATTTTGAATTTGACAACCACTTGGTTTACTGTGACAAATTGAAAAGGAATGGTGTTACATTCATTGTCAAAAAGAACATACCCAGATCAGTCATGAGGTACAACACTGTGATAGGATAATATCTATGTGCCTACAGGGAAGCCCAGTTAATACCGCTATTATTCAGATTAATGCACCAACCACTAAAGCCAGTGAGGATGAAATAGAAGAATTCTACCAACTTCTTCAATCTGAAATCGATCAAACATGCAGTCAAGATGTATTGATCATTACTGGTGATTGGAATGCAAAGGTTGGGAACAAAAAGGAAGGATCAGTAGTTGGAAAATATGGCCTTGGTAATAGAAATGATGCTGGAGAACACATGATAGAATTCTGCAAAACCAATGATTTGTTCATTTCAAATACCTTCTTTAGACAGCATAACACATACACATGGACCTCACCAGATGTCGTACATAAAAATCAAATTGACTTCATCTGCGGAAAAAGACAGTGGAAAAGCTCCATATCATCAGTGAAAACAAGGCCAGGGGCAGACTGTGGAACAGACCATCAATTACTCATATGCAAATTCAAACTGAAGCTGAAGAAAATGAAAACAAGTCCACAAGAGCCAAAATATGACCTTGGATATATCCCATCTGAATTTAGAGATCATCTGAAGAACAGATTTGATACATTAAACACTAAAGACTGAAGACCAGAAGAGTTGTGGGAGGACATCAAGAACATCATACATGAAGAAAGCAAGAAGTCATTGAGAAGACAAGAAAGAAGGAAAAGGTCAAAATGGGTGTCAGAAGAGACACTAAAATTTGCTCTCCATTATAGAGATGCTAAAGCAAATGTAAGATAGGAGGAGGTCCAAGAGCTGAACAGAAAATTTCAAAGTTCAGCATGAGAAGATAAAGTCAAATATTACAACAAAATGTGCAAAGATCTGGAATCAGAAAACCAAAAAGGAAGAACACGCTCAGCATTTCTCAAGCTGGGAGAACTGAAGGAAAAATTCAAGCTTCGACTTTCGTTACTGAAGGTTTCTCTGAGCAAATTACTGAATGATGCAGAAAGCATTAAGAGATGATGGAAGGAATAAACAGTCACTGTATCAAAAGAAAATGGTTAATATACAACCGTTTCAAGAGGGTAGCATATGATCAAGAACCAATGATACTGAAGAGGAAGTCCAAGGTGCATTGAAGGAATTGACAAAGAACAAGGCACCAGGAATTGATGGAATAAAAATTGAAATCTTTCAAAAAAGTGAGGCGGCACCGGAGGCACTCACTCATCTATGCCAAGAAATTTGGAAGACAGCTATTTGGCCAACTGATTGGAAGAGATACATATTTGTTCCCATTCCAAAGAGAGGTGACCCAACGGAATGTGGAAATCATTGGACAATCTCTTTGATATCACATGCAAGTAAAGTTTTGCTAAAACTAATATAGAAACGGCTACAATCATACATTGACAGAGAACTTCCAGAGGTTCAGTCTAGAATCAGAAGAGGCTGTGGAACAAGGGAAATCATTGCTGATGTCTGACTCCACGGCACATAACAACAACAACAATGGATCTTGAACACTTAACTGTACTCCTTAGGAATCTGTACCTGGTCCAAGAAGCAGTTGTTCGAACAGAACATGGGAACACTGAAAGGTTAAAATTTTAAAAAGTATGCAACAAGGTTGTATTCTTTCACCATACTAATTCAATCTTTATGCTCAGCAAATAATCCAAGAAACTGGGCTGGGTTATATGAAGAAAAATGTGGCATCAGGATTGGAGGAAGACTCATTAACAACCTTCAATATGCAGATGATATAATTTAGCTTGCTGTGAGTGAAGAGAACTGAAAAACATTTGCTGATGAAGATCCAAAGAGCACAGCCTTCAGTATGGATTACATTTCAATGTAAAGAAAACAAAAATCCTCACCTCTGGACCAATAAACAGCGTTGTTTATCAGTGGAGAAAAGATTGCAGTTGTCAAGGACTTCATTCTTCTTGGATCAACCATCAACACTCACGGAAGCAGCAGTCAAGAAATCAAACGACATATTGCATTAGGCAAATCTGCTGTACAAGACCTTTTTAAAGTGTTGAAGAACAAAGATGTCAGTTTGAGGACTAAGGTGCGTCTGACCCAAGTCATGGTATTTTCAATAACCTCATAAGACTGCAAAAGCTGGGCAGTGAATAAGGAAGACCATAGAAGAATTGATGATTTTGAGTTACGGTGTTGGAGGAGAATATTGAAAGTGCCATGGGCTGCCAAAAGAATCAATAGATCTGTTTTGGAAGACGTGCAGCTAGTGTGCTCCTTGGAGGCCAGCATGGCCAAACTTCATCTCTCATACTTTGTACATATTGTCAGGAGGGACCAGTCGCTGGAGAAGGATATCATGTTTGATAAGGTGGAGGGTCTGAGAAAAAGAGGAAGACCCCCAATGAGATGGATTGGCCAAGTGGCAGGCATCGCTGGACTCAGGCATGGCAACAGTAGTGAGGTTGGCCCAGGATTGGGCATTGTTTCGGTCTGCTGTGCATAAGGTCACTATGAGTTGGTGCCAACTTGATGGCACTTAACAACAACAACAACAACTATCTCAAAAGTTTTAAATCAATTCTAAGTCCAAAATCTTTTGGTTCAAAATTCCTCTTCATCTGTGAACCTTTGAAATCTAGAATATAAGTTATTTGTTCTGAAGTACAGTAGTGAAACAGGCTAAGATAGAGACATTTTCTTTACAAATGAGAGAAATAACAGGTACCATGCAAGGTCAAAACCCCACAGAACCATTTCTCTTGGGCCACCAGTCCTCTAGACTCTGGACATTGGTCGTGTTCTCCAAATTTTGGTTTCAGACCTGTTTGCCTTGGGCTTCAGCTTTAGTCCAGGCCCACTGGGATGCAGCTCTGCTCTGTTGCCTATGGGCAGTCCCATTCTAGTACTTATGATTGGCAAACCCACCCCCTCAGCCCCAGAGGCCCCATTCTTCTGCCTTTTGTGAATGGCAGTGCTCACCCCTCACCTTTGGCCAGTGGCTTCTGGCCTGTTGCCTTGCTGTTTGTGAATGGCAGCCCTACACTGTGGAATCAAATTAGTTAAGTTCTGGCTCATTGAAACCTAGGTGGCTCCACCCTTGAAAACTCTTACCAAGCTATGGCTCCACCATTCAAATTCCAGAATGGTGGCCCTGCCAATTGATACTGAGGCAGCTCTGCTTCCCATGCTCCTTGTGTCTTCAGTTTCTGTTACCTTGGGCCTCTTGGGCTGGCCTAGCCTGTACCCTGCTTGACAAGTATTAGCTCTTTAGCTCTATCAGTAAGTGCTTAGAAGCATCCCACTCCGTCAGCAAGCATTGGCCTGAAGGCACACACAGTTCTCTCTCTCTTCTCTCTTTTTTTTTTAACTGTTTTATTGTGAATTATGTGATAGTTTACATGGGAGAACATTAGTTTTACATGCATCCTATTATATATTGTTTTAGTTCTCTTGAACTGTGGGTTATCAAACCTAGCGTCATTGACAAATGTTTGAAAGTACCCTATTCCACCAGGAATCTTCCTGCCTGAAGACACTTAGCTCTCTTGATCCATAGGTCTGTTTTCGTGGTGTCTACTGTCCGTCTCTCTGTTCTGTTGCTGCCATTTTTCTACTGCTGCTTCTCTCTGTGTTATCTGTGGTATTACTGCTGTCTTCACTTACTGACCCCTCACCAGAATTGCCTTTGACATCTGTAATTCAACTAATAGTTTCTACAGGGTAATACAGTCTTTTATAGTTGTTATTGTTACATGCCGTGGAGTTGGTTCCTATCATAGCGATCCTACATAGTGTTTCCTTGTGGTTCAAACTGACCCTGCAATCCAGTGACCCTGCAGTCCAGTGCAGTCCAGCACCACAGCAGCACCCTACATATTAAGTGGGCACCTTTAATAAACAGAATTTTATTCTCTTGAAGATTAGTAGACTAGTCTGAATTCAGAGCACAAGCTCTAAGTGGTTGCTTTCCTCCTCAGGGAATTCTCGGGGGAAGTTATTATCTCCTTTCAACATATGTGGGCCAGACATGCCTTGGAGACTCCCATATGTTTTGGCACCAGCCTTTCCTGGGTCTAGAGTTTCCCAGAGCAGGGACCCTTGGTCTAAAGGATGCACTCTGTAATCCATCACCACAGTGAGTTTTGGGACATTTATATCAACCCCAAAAAGAAACTTCACTCATTAACAGTCATTTCCCGTTTCCCCCCAAACCCTCTCGACCAGCCCTACATTCTGCCTCCATAGATTTAACTCTTCTGAACATTTATTATAAATGTGATCCTATAATATGTGGCCTTTATGACTGGCTTATTTCTATTAAATTTTCAAGATTTAGCTATGTGGAAGCATGAGTCATTACTTCTTTTCTTTTTATGGTTGAGTGATATTCCTGGTGTGGCGCTATGGGATAATGCACTGGACCACAAGGTTGGTTTGAACCTTGAAGTCAGTAGTTCAAATTCACCAGCTGTTCCTCAGAAACCCTATACAGGGTTGCTATGGGTCAGAATTGGCTCGATGGCACTTAACAACAACCACCACCAGCAACTATTTCAGTCTGAAATTGGTCAAACATGCAATCAGCATGTATTGATAATTTCTGGTGATTGGAATGTGAAAGTTGGAAACGACAAGGGATCAGTATTTGGAAAATATGGCCTTGGTGATAGAAAAGATGCTGGAGATTGCAGGACCAATGACTTACGCATAACCTTTTTGACCAACATGAAAGGCGATTATACACGTGGAGGAGTCCTGGTGTGGCATTGCACAGGATTAATGCACTGGACTGCAAGGTCGCTTTGAACCGCAAGATTGGCAGTTCAAGCTCACCAACCACTCCTCGGAAACCCTATACAGGGTTGCTGTGAGTTGGAACTGACTCAGTGGCATTTAACAAAACTATAGTTCACGTGGACCTCACAAACATAGAATACACAGGAATCAAATTAATTACATGTATGGGAAGAGACAGTGGAGAAGCTTGATATCATCAACCAAAATAAGGCCAGGTGCTGTGTGGAACAAACCATGAATTGCTTATATAAAATTCAGCTTGAAGCTGAAGAAATTTAAAACAAGCCCAAAAGAGTCAAAATATGCCCTTGAGTATAAAAAATAAAGCCTCCAGGAAGTGGAGAAATATTCATTGAAATGTTTCAGCAAACTGTTGCAGTGTTGTAGATGTTCACTCATTTAGAGGTCATCTCAAGAATGAATAGATTTGATCCAATAGACACTAATGACCAAAGATCAGAGGAGTTGTGGAATGGCATTCAGAATATCATATATGAAGAAAGGAAAAGGTCATTAAAAAGACAAGGAAGAAAGGAGACAAAACTGAATGTCACAAGAAACTGAGACTTGCTGTAGAGTGTAGAGAGCTAACGTGAATGGAAGTAATGGGGAAGTATAAGAGCTGAACAGAAAATTTCAAAGGGTGTCTCAAGAAGACATAGTCAACTCCCCTCCAAGACTGAAACTCATAAATGGAACACATGAACAGGCATGTAAGCTTGCTGGCAATCGCGTTGGTCTACTCGTGTGTGGAAGAATGGGAAAGGCAGCAGTGACGAAATGGGCTGAGTTCAACCATGTTTCATAGACTCCTGTTGACCTGGAGATGAGAGAGAGAAGAAGAAGGGATGGTTGGTCTAAAGTGTGGTGATACTTGGGAACTCCTGAGCCCATAGACAAGGACTTAGAGCTGAGAGTAAAGCATCCAGCTAGGAGATACACAAGAACGCCCAAACTTCCAGATAGTACCCATTTGACCTAGCTTCAATGACTTGATAATCAGAACTCAACTAGAGGAAGATTTTAAAATATATATAAAATGCAATAAAGGCAGGGGGGTAAATTGCTACAATTTGATGAACTTGACCTAGACTTATGGATATAGTAGCTCAAAATACCAACTGAGAGGGAAGGAGTCTTCACATCAAATGTCAATCTTATCCTTTCTGTATGCAGGGTTGATAGGGATGGGCAACTTAGACATTGGCTACCTAAGTGACTAACTTACAAGTTTTCAAGAGGGAATTTAGTTTCATAGTGTGCAGGTGAGAGTTGAGTCCTCACTGAATAGTTTTCATCTTGTCTAGATGGAGTCCTGGTGTGGCACTGTGGGCTAATGCGTCAGACTGCAAAGCCATTTGAACTGCAAGGTTGGTAGTTCAAGCTCACCAGCTGCTCCTTGGAAACCCTATACAGAGTCGTTATGGGTCAGAATCGACTCGAGGCATTTACCAACAACAACAACCGATGGGTCTGGTGAAAAGAGATGGGGATAAGATTTCTAATGATTCAGTATTGTGAAATTGTTATGACTAATTGCGACTGTCACAACTGTAAAAGTACAAGTTTTGTAACAAAAAGGGGGCAGTAGTTAATCTTACATTCCAGTAACAGAGGACTCTAAGAGCACCAAGAGAGAAGAAAGAGCACAAGCAGAGTGTGGGACCATATCCAGAGAAGCAGCGACACCAGAGATGAAGGCAGAGATGGGGACATGGAGAAAGGGAGCAGCTGGGGACTCTGGGCTCATGGAAAGAGAGGGACTGGGTGCCGGCAGCCAGGAGGCAGGCTTGCAGAATGTGCCCTTTGTTTTTTTAGATTATTATATATTCCTGAGTGTTTCTCTGTACATCCCCCTACCACCACCCCACCCCCCAAAAACAAAATCAAACAGGAAATGGAAGTAAATACGGTTGAATGATGATGCATGGAGGAGATTGTAATCATTGCAATGAGATGATATAAAGCCGATGTTCTCCAATGTAAACGATCACTCAGTTCACAATATAAACTTAAAAAACAAAACCTTTGCTGGAACAGAAAGCTTTATCTTTCTTCTGCAGAATGGTTGGAGGGCTCAAACTGTCGTGTGGTTCCCGGTCCAGTGCTTACCTTATGGAGCCACTGAGCTCCCGATTATATACTAAAGGATTACAAATTATAGTACATGCTGTAGAAGAAAAGGAAGTATTAAAGGGAGATCATTTAGTGTTGAGTCCCTAGGTGGTGAAATAGTTAACAAACTTGGCTGCTAGCCAAAGAGTTGGAAGTTCAAGTCCACCCAGACGCATCTTGGAAGAAAGGTCTGGAGATGTACTTGCAAAATCCAGCTCCTGAAAACCTTATGCAGCACACTGCTTCTCTAATACACACTGGGTTGCCATGAGTCTGCTCATCAAGTTTGAGGACCAGAGAGATTTTTAGAGGAAGTGAGGATTAAGCTAGCACCTAAAGCAGGGGTGGGGAACCTTTTTTCTGCCAAAATGTATAACATCATCTGTGGGCCATACAAAATTCTCAACTTAAACATTAGTCTGCTATGAGTGCTGGTAGCCAGGAGGCAGGCTTGCATAGTGTGCCCTTTGGTTGTTTATATATTCCTGAGTGATTTTGTGTACATCCCTCAAAACCAACAACAACAAAAAAAACCCCAGAGGAAATAGAAGCGAATACTGTTGAATGGTGATTGTAATCACTGCAATGAAACAATGAGTATAAAACTGATGTTCTCTCATGTAAACTATCACTCTATTCACAATAAAAACTTAAAAAAAAAGAAGACATAGTCAAGTATTATAATGAAATGTGCAAAGACCTAGAGTTAGAATTAGACCTAGAGTAGTTGTTGTTGTTGTTGTCAGGTGCCATCAAGTCGGAACCGACTCATAGCGACCCCATGCACAGCAGAATGAAACAACCTCACTACCGCTGCCACACTTGAGTCCATCAATGATGCCACCTGGCCAATCCATCTCGTTGGGGGTCTTCCTCTTTTTCTCTGACCCTCCATCTTACCCAGCATGACATCCTTCTCCAGTGACTGTTCCCTCTGGACAATATTAGAAAACCAAAAAGTAGGAATATATTTAGAATTTCTCAAGCTGAAATAATTTTTTAAAAAAATTCAAACCTCAGGTTTTGAAGAATCCTATGGGCAAAGTATTGAATGATACAGAAAGCACTGAAGAAGATGGAAGGAATACCAGAGTCAATGTACCCGAAAGAATTGGTTGATTTTCATCCATTTCAAGAGGTGCAGTATGATCAAGAACCAATGGTATTTCCCCTCAGAGAAAACCCCCTTCCAAGATTAAGATCAATGGGAATACACACTGTGATTGGTGACCACGCTCGACACCGATAAGGGGAAGTGAGGGAAAAACAGCAATGAAGCGGTAAGCTAAGCCCTACAACGTTCAATAGACTTCTGTTAACCCGGGTGAAGACCGGGTGGGCTAGCAGTGTGGCAAGACCTCAGGACTCTTGGGCCCAGAGTCAGTGACATAGCCACGGAGGACTAGAGTGGAGAGTGAAGTGTCCAGCTGAAAAGAAGAGAGGGCATATGCATAAGAATACCCACACTTGCAGATGATACCTACTTGTCCTGGCTTCAATGACTAGATGATTAGATTCAATGACTGGATGATTAGAGCTCAACCAGAAGTAAAAAGAAGAGGAAAAAGAAAAAAAAAAAGTATTCTCATACAATTTGATGAACTTGACCCACACCTATGGAAGCAGTAGCTCAAAAGAGGGAGCGGGCCCTTGCAGCAAGAATCATTCCCACCCCTCCTACACACAGAGTGGACAGGGATGGGCAACTTGGACATTGGTTACGCAAAAAGGGGGGTGGGGGGTTACAAAGGCAAGAAGTGACTGGCTTACAAGCTTTCAAGAGGGAACCTAGAACCAGAGGGCTTGGAGAAAGGTAGAATCTCCAGTGAGTAGTATTCAATCTGTCTAGGTGGCGCTGATGCAATGAAATCCAGATAGGTGTCTTGTGATACAATAGTGAATAAATGTTATCAGGACTGACTGTGAGGGTTGGAAATGTAAAGGTAGACGTTTTATAGCAAGGAGGGGAGGTCCCTGGGACCGTCAAGGGAGAGGAGCAGAGAGCGGGACCCTACCCAGAGAAGCAGTGATGCCTGAAATGATGATGTGGAGAGATGGAGCAGCTGGAGACTTTAGATCCAGAGAGGGAGAGCAACTGTGTGCTGAAGACCTGAGGGGCACGGGGGAAAGGATTGCGTGGAGGGGATTGTAACCATGGCAATGAGACGATATACGATGGAATGAATGTAAAAGTAATATTCTCCCATGTAAACTATCACATAATTCACAATAAATCATTAAAAAAAAGAACCAATGATATTTAAGGAAGACGTTTAATCTCACTGAAAGCGTTGATGAAAAATAAAGCTCCAGGAATCGAAGGAATATTAATTGAATTGTTTCAGCTAACTGTTGCAGCACTGTGGAAGCTAACTCGTCAGTTCAAGAAATTTGGACGACTTGGCTAACCAGTGGAATGTGTAAATCATCGAGCAATATCATGCAGGGAAATTTTTGCTGAAGATAATTTACAAACAGTTGTAGTAGTACATCAACAGGGAGCTATGCCGTAAATTGGATTTGGAAGAGGATGTGATACAAGGGAAATTATTGCCGTTATCAGATGAATCTTGTCTAAAAGGGAATACAAAAAAGATGTTTACTTGTGCTTTCTTGACTGTGCAAAGGTATTCAACTTTGTGGATCATAACAAACTATGGATAACATTGTGCCAAATTGATTTTCCAAAACACTTAATTGTTCTCATGAGGAACCTGTATGTAGACCAAGAGGTAGGCAGTCCTTAAAACAGAACCAGGAGGTACTGAATGGTTTAACAAGTCAAAAAAGTGTGTGCCAGGGTTGTATCCTTTCATCATGCTATTCATTATGCTGGGCAAATAATCTGAGAAACTGGTTAAAATTGAAGGAAATCTCTTTAACAACCTGAAATTAAGCATAACCTTGCTTGCTGAAAACAAAGACTTGGCATACTATTGATGAAAATTAAAGACTACAGCATTCAGTGTGGATTACACCTCAATGTAAAAAAAAAAGTTCTCAAACTGTACCAATAAATAACATCACGATAAATGGCAAAAAGATTAACATTTTCAAAGACTTCAATTTGGTTGGCTCCACAAGCAATGCTCATAAAGGCTGCAGTCAGTAAATCAAACAGCATACTGCCTTAGGCAAATCTGCTGCAAAAGACCTCTTTAAAGTGTTTAAGAGTAAAGATGTCATTTGAGAACTAAGGTTCCCTTGACCCAAGCCATGGTATTTTCAATTGCCTCACAATGATGAAGGAACACTGTACAAGAATTGATGCATTTAAGTCATGGTGTTGGCAAAGAATATTGAAAGTAACATGGACTGCCAGAGGACAAACAAATTTGTCTTGGAAGAAATGCAGCCGGAAAGGTGCTTAGAAGGGAGGATGGTGAGACTTCGTCTTTTGTAACTTGGAAATGTCAGGAGGGTCCCGTCCCTGGAGAAGGACATAGTGCTTGGTAAAATGGAACGTCAGTGAAAAGGAGGAAGTCCTCCCAGTGGGTTGTTAGCAATAGTGGCCTCAAACAACATTTCAAGGAGCCCCGGGGCAGGACCAGGCACTGTTCCATTTTGTTGTTCATAGGGTTGTTATGAGTTGGAACCAACTCAACAGCACCTAACAACACCAGTAACGTGAGCATTTGTGTACAGTTCTCCTATTTAAATGTGTCTTATGTTTTCATTTTTGTTGATGAGAGACGTAGGTGTGGAATTGCTAGGTCAAATGGTAACTGTTTAATTGAGCTCTGGTAGCATAGTGGTTACATGTTGGGCTGCTAACCTCAAGGTCAGCAGTTTATAACTATCAGCCATTCTGCAGGAGAAAGATGAGACTTTCTGCTCCCGTAAAGGTTTACTGCCTCGGAAACCCTATACAGGATTGCTATGAGTCGGAACCAACTCCACAGCACATCACCAACAACAGTAACTTTTTTCCAATATAGATGCCACCAGCAGTGTATGAAGATTCATTTCTCTATATGATTATATGATCACTAATACTTGTTATTATCTGGATTTCTGATTGTAGACATCATAGAAGGTAGGTCACAGGAGAAAGATATGGCAGCCAGCTTCTATAAAGATTGCAGCCTTTAAAACAACCTTGTGATGGGGTCACTATGAGCTCAAATTGACCTGCTGACAATGGGTAGTTGGTATGAAATGGTATTTCACTGTGATTTTTACTTGTATTTCCCTAAGAAATAATGATGTTGAGCATCTTTACATGTGTTTATTGGCCATTTCTATATTGTCTTTGGAGAAACATCTATCCAAATCCTTTGCCAATTTTTTCAATGTCTTTTTCTATTATTGAATTGTAGGAGCTCTGTATATATTCTTGATAACCTTGCCAGGTATATGATTCTAAATATTTTTTCCCATTTTATGGACTATCTTTTTGCTTTCTTGATGGTGTTCTTTGAAGCACAAAAGTTTTTAGTTTTGATGAAGTTCGGTTTATTATTTTTCTTTTATTGTGCTTTTTGGTGCCATATTTGAGAAACCAAGCTCATGAAGATTTACTCCTATTTAAGAGTTTACAGTTTAGGTATTTGATCCATTTTGAGTTAATTTTTGTGTATTGTATGAAGTGGGAACGCAACTTTAGTCTTTTGCATAGAGATATCTAGTTGTCTCACTACCATTTATTGACAAGACTTTTCTTTCCCCCATTGAATTTTTCTGGCAGTCTTGTTTAAAAAAATAAGTTGACTTTAAATGTGAGGTCTTATTTCTGGATATTCAGTTCTATCCACTGGTCTATATGTCTATTACATGTCTATACTTTTTTCTAACTTCTGTTTAGACTGTCTTACCTACCTTCTCTGCCTGACAAACTTAATAATTTTTCTCAAATGACATCTACCAAAAGCCTTCCTTGACTTGTTGAACTTACGTATGCATTTACATACCTTCAGCTTGTCACTCTTTTGTGATTGGCTAGTATATGTATAAGCTTCAGTGTAGTAAGCTTTTCTGAAGGTATTAACTGCCCCTTTCATATCTGAATCCCATCACCTAGCACCATGCCTGGCAGAGGGTGTGCTTTTAATATATGTATAGATTAATGTATGTAGGGTCGTTGAATTTTATTTTGTATACTTTCATTTCTAGGTGCTGTCAGGATATATGGGGCTAATATCTACTAGGCACTTTTATTTATTAATTGAGACGTTTATTATATAATGTATTAAATACAAATTAATGATTAATAATTTGTATGCCATTATTTAATTGATTAAGTTGTCAGCTGTTTATTGGTGCCTGTCATGTGACAGGTACTGTGCTAGGATACAGTGTTATACAAACCAATATCATGCATCCATGAAGTTGTATTCACTAGGGAAAGCAGGCAATCAGCTAACACTGAGACAATGGCAATAAAATCAGCAAAGAAATCCAGAACCTGAAGGAGAGGTCAAGACTAGAGACACAGACTTGTAGATCACTTGGAAAGAGGTGATGCTTGAAACTGTAACTATGATAGTGCATGGAATCACCAAGAGATTGGTCATTAAAAAAAGAACTTTAGAGAGACTCTTGGAACTATCTAGATTTTGGGGTCAGGAAGAAGGAATCCTAGAAAAGATTTATAACAAAAAACAAACCCACTGCCATAGAATTATTTTCAACTCATAGAGACCCTGTATGGAGTTCCCATGGCTGTAAAGCTTTGGTGGTGGTGATGGTGGTGGTGGTTATGTGCCGTGGAGTCAGTTCCGACTCATAGCAATCCTGTACAGGGTTTCCGAGGCTGTAAATCTTTACAGGAGCAGAAAGCCTCACCTGTCTCCCGCGGAACAGCTGGTAGTTTTGAACTGCTGACCTTTAGGTTAACAGTCCATTCATAACGACTACGCTACCAGAGCTCCTTATAAGTAGTAGCCAGGCCCGACCCTGCTTAGCTCCCGAGATCAGAAGACAGCAGGCACATTCAGGGAGATGTGACCCTAGATGAAGATTTAATGGGGGAAATGGTCCAAGGCATAGGAAAGTGAAGAGAATACAATCCTGGGAACCAAAGGAAAAGAGAAAGAAAAAAATAAATAGGATGTAAAGGAGGACTACACCCAAGAAAGAGCCATGGGGTTTAGGCCGTTAGATAGTTGTTGTGTGCTATTGAGTTGGTTTCAACTCATAGTAATCCTTTATATAAACCTCACAGTTTAGCAGTTCAGTGCTTGTCCCGCCAGTGCTTGGACCATATCAGGGCTCAGATAGTTGTTATTATTAAGTGCTATTATGTTCTGTTGCAACTCAGTGACCCTGTATAGGGTTTCCGAGAATCTTCATAGGAACAGAAAACTTCATCTTCTCCCATAGAGCTTTAACCGCTGATACTCATTGTCGTTGTTACGTTCCATGTGTAGTCGTGTTGGACTCATAATGACCCTGTATAGGGTTTCCAAAAAGTGACTGGTGCGTTTGAACCGCTAATCTTGCTGTTCCAACCGACCATGCAATCCAGTGCTTATCCTACAATGCCACACAAGAATTCCACGTTTGAACTGCTAATCTTGCTGTTCCAACCGACCATGCAATCCAGTGCTTACCCTACAATGCCACACAAGAATTCCACGTTTGAACCGCTAATCTTGCTGTTCC
>NW_006408538.1:18068633-18080594 GCF_000296735.1 Chrysochloris asiatica | reverse complement strand
ATGCAATCCAGTGCTTACCCTACAATGCCACACAAGAATTCCACGTTTGAACCGCTAATCTTGCTGTTCCAACCGACCATGCAATCCAGTGCTTATCCTACAGTGCCACACAAGAATTCCACGTAATCACTGTTGTTGCTAAGTGCCATCAAGTCAGTTCTGACTCAAAGCAAAGGCTATCATGTTTGGTAAGGTGGAGGGTCAGAGAAAAAGAGGAAGACCCCCAGCAAGATGGATTGGCAAAGTGGCAGCATCAATGGGCTCAGGCGTGGCAACAATTGTGAGGTTGGCCCAGGACTGGGCAGTGTTTTGTTCTGTTGTGCATAATGGCACCTAACAACAACATAGGGATTCTAATGAGCGGCTGGTGAGTTTGAACCACCAACCTTGCAGTTCAAACTGACCTTGTGGTCCAGTGCTTTTTCTGTGGCATCCCACCAGGACTTTGGCACCTAACAACAACATAGGGATTCTAAGGAGCGGCTGGTGAGTTTGAACCACCAACCTTGCAGTTCAGCCTGACCTTGCGGTCCAGTGCTTTTTCTGTGACATCCCACCAGGACTTTTAAAATTCAGTTTTAGGGGAGTTGTTGACTCAGTTCATAAAAGATTGATTCCTGAAACAGTGGAACTATGCTGCTATTTTTCTGTCCTTAATGCTGGGTTATAGTTAGACTTGTACCATGAATGAAGATTTGAAATGTGTATATTCAGATGTTATTTATCTGTTCTTAATCTTATTTTTTCTGAGTGACCTGAAAATTTATTCCATAAAGGATAACTCTGAATGGAGCAGCTGGGAACTTTAGATCCAGAAAGGGAGAGGGGTTATGTATGTGTGGGGGAGGGGGGCAGGCTTATAGGGTATACCCTATGGTTGATTGATATACATAGATGGGATTGTAACCATGGCAATGAAACAATATACACAGGATGAATGTAAAACTAATGTTATCCCATGCAAACTATCACATAATTCACAATAAAACATTAAAAAAAAAAAAAAACCTCTGACTTGTAATCCATTGAATTTCCTTCATTTCAAAGGCATTTATTTACATTTTAAAAGTGTATTATTCCTACTATCAGAATGTGTTAGTTATCTTGTGTTAAAAATTATTTGATCATTTATGTAACTGGTTACTATATATACAAGGGTGAGTCAAAAATTACCCACACTCTGACTGTAGAATTTATTATAATCAATTTTTAGAAAACACAAGTACACAATTTTCGACATAATCTCCTTACTTTTCAAAACACTTTGTCCATCTGTCAACAAAAATGTTTTTGTTTAAGTTGCAAGCCACGAATGCACCTGTCTTCACTTTTTCATCAAAGGTGAATCTTTGTCCTCAAAGGGCTACTTTCAGGGGACCTAACAGATGAAAGTTCAATGGAGTCAGATCAGGACTTTAGGGAGGATGCTTTAACACCTCAAAACAAAGTGTTTTTAAGAGTGCCAGTAGTGTGGGCAGATGCCGCCTACAGACCTGCATTGTCATGTGAGATCACAGTGTCCTTAGATAGCAGACCCCTCTGCATTTAATCTGAAGTTTAGGCTTCAGCTCTTCAGTGAGCATCTCACTGTAATGAGCACAGCTGATTGTTGAACATTTTTGTTGACAGTGTTACAATACTGGAACTCCAGAAACTTGTAGGCATCAACTTTCCAGCTGATGGTTAACTTTTGAACTTTTTCTTAGTCGGAGATTGAGGATGTTTCCATTCTATACTCTGCTGTTTACTCAGGCTCATTGTGATGAATCTGTGTCTTGTCACCAGTACCGATTTTTTTTTAAAGAAACTTTTTACCTTCCTTCGAGTATTTGTCCGAATTTTGTTTGCAGATGCCCAAATTCTTGTGTTGGTGCTCTTCCGTGAGTTGTTTCAGTACCTTTCTCGCACAAAGTTTTCGAAACTCAAGTCTGTTGTGGATCATTTCATAGGTAGAGCCATGGCTGATTTGCAAGTGATCTGCCGCATAATCTACTGTAACTCATCTGTTCGACAGAATCATTTCACGTGCATGCTCAATAGTGTTATTAGCCATGGGCAGGCATTTTAATATAACTGGAGTGTGGATAATTTTTGACTGATCATCATATTCATTGACAGTGATCACTAATGTTTCATCTTTTTTCTTTTTTTTTGACTAGTGACAGAAATGTTGGTAAATGTTCTGAGTATTTGCTCTGATGATGAACTGATGACTGAAGGTGAAGACCAGTTTGATGGTATGATTATTCATTTTACTCTTTTTATTTTTTTAAAGGTATCTTTTAACCCCCTAGTTCCAGGGTACACGATTTTGGAAAAAAAGTTATTGTTCTCTCATAGCTTGTTATTTAATGAGTAACAAGTCACTTTTTTCAAATATTGTTTATTTAAAAGCAATTTTAGTGATTTAATTTTTTTTATTGAGGCGTGGGGAAGAAGATAAATTTTGGGAAAGGAGACATGGAAGGAAAGGAAACTGAAAATAATTATGGTTCTACATGACTATGTGTATCACTTAAAGAAGGGAGAATAGAAGTATTCTTTTTGTTTCATTCTACTTGACGACACATAACAACAGTGTTCTTGTTGTCTTAGCAATTACCTGTACCTCCACGGTTGCTTACGCTTCTACCTTCCACAAACCAGAGCTGGCTGTTCCCAATTTAGAATGGTTGGATTCTAAAAAACCACTTATTAGTTTAACATGGTATTCAGAAAGCATTTTTTCCATAGAAACAAGGTTATACTTGGTTGTTAGTTCTTACGTAAGCTAACAAACCTGTGTCCTTAATGTGAGTTTATGTTATAAAGTAATACTAAAGAAATAAAATTATTTTTATTTAAAACTTTTAAATTTAATTATTTATTTAAAACGTAATTGACAGAGCAGACAAATAAAAATGCAAACGTATTTTCAACTTAAAATTCTTTATTTCCTTTCACAGTCCCTTCACATCTTTGTTTCAGCACTCTTTTCATAGCTGTAATTAATATATAAATATTTTCCTGTATTAAAAATGGTCTATATATTAGTAAGGTTTTATAGCTATATATATATATTTAAACTATGTTAAATTACTATAATTTTCATAGTTACTCTCTTTTGGCTTGGCTTTTTTTTTTTTTTAAACATCCTTGTTATGACTAGCAATACAATAAACATCCTTGTACATTAGCTTTTTTTTCCTTCTTGGAATACAGTTCTGGAAGAGAATATGAAGAGTTTTATTTTAGGTATGAGCTGTCAGATTGCTTTGCAGAAAAATTGAACTTCTAGTAGTACATCCATAGATCTGTGTTTTCATAGGCCTTCCTCTTTGGGTTTTGTTATTTTTCTTGGCTACACGACAGTTAAATTTGCATTTATTTTATATATTTGTTCTGTTGATGCTAAGAAAAAAATAATTCTTTTTCTAAATGTGTATCCTGTTTCACTTATCAAATACAATCGGAGTAAAAACTATATAGAAAATTCTTTACTTACAAACAGGTTTGAATCTTAAGCACTTTTTTATAAGCCCATTTGTTCAAAGTGCAAAGGAACCATGTACAAGTATCTCCTATTGCCACCTGTTGGTGGCAGAGATGTATTTTTATGCTGACTTGAAGTTGTGTTAATAAATGAAGTAAGTATATGTCTGTTGGTCTTTTGGTTTAGATAATAAACTTCATTGAGTAATAAATATTTTCCTTATTTTAATTCTCCTTTTGATGTTTATTGTAGAAGTTTTTAGTTTTAGCATTTTTCATCATAGCTCTCATTTTCATAAAATTTTTAATAGTTTTAATTATTTAGCATTTTTCATCATATCTGTCATTTTCATAAAATTTTTAATAGTTTTAATTATTTATTTTCCCCGTAATGCTATTATTATTTTTTAATTAGAACAGATCTGAATTCAAATTTAATCCGCTCATAATGGCTGGTTGGCCTCAGGCACATTATTTAACATTTCCGAGCCTCAGTTCTCCTCCTCATCAAAATCTTAATACCTCCGTACTTCATAATGTTGTAGGTACTGAGATAATGACCAAAATGTATTTTGGCACATAGCCTACTTAGTTTTTTAGATGAAGTTTTGTGTTAATGTGTCAAATTCTGTGAGCTATCAAATGAAAGTTTTCATTGATACTATAGTAATTCTAAATCTAGGGAGTTTTATTTTTCCCTTTTAGTTTTTCAACTAAAGATTTCTTGCCCTATAAATTTAGTTTATTTAATATAATTATCCATATATTTGGTATATTGCTCCATTTAAGATTACAGTTTTTCTCTGAAAAAAATTATTATTGCCAATTTAAATTAATACTGTAGTATAAGGAGCTCTGGTAGCGTAGTGGTTACGAATAGGGCTGCGAACCTTAAGGTCAGCGGTTCGAAACTACCAGCCGCTCCGCGGGAGAAAGATGAGGCTTTCTACTCCCGTAAAGATTTACACCCTCGGAAACCCTGTACTGGGTCGCTATGGGTCGGAACCGACTTGACGGCACTTAACAACAACAACAACATTTTATATTCTTAAGACTATTATAATTGGTATGTCTCTTAATGTATTTTTCTAATTTTGTATAAAGGAATACCATTATATATTTGTGGGTTTATCTTATGTCCAACAATTTGGATCAGCAAAATTATTTCCTCTGGTAATTTTTAATTTGTTTTCCTTTTTTAAAATATAGGCTGTCATTGGCATTAAGGCTAATGTTTATTTTATATATTTTTACTTTAATTTGTTAAAAATTATTAGCAATAATGCTAATAGTATATTAAATAGAGATATGTAATTTTTCAGTTATCCTTCTATAATAAAAAGAAATAAATTTACTTATTAAGGCTAATTTTAGATACCTATGATTTATGTGATAATAGACACCAACCATTTTTAAAAATTCATTTAGGAATAAATACAAATTTTTATTATATTCTTTCTAGTGAGAAGATTTTTTTGTATAGGTAGTCCCCAACTTATGACGGATTCAGTTCCGACGACTCCATTGTAAGTCGGTTCTGATGTAAGTTGAATACCTCATTTTTTTGTTTTTAGTTTTCATTATTACTAGCATAGCCTGCTATATGGCAGAGTTCTGGACCATCTGTAAGTGAGTATCTGGAAATGATAACATTACTAAGTTATCAGTGCTGCAATATTATTGTGGTTAGATGCTGTCAAATAGGTTCCAACTTACAGGTTTCTCAGGCTGTGAATTTTTATGGGAGCAGAAAGCCTCATCTTTCTCATGCAGAGTGGCTGGTTGGCTCGAACAGTAGATGTACAAAAATTTAAACAATTGTCCTAAATATAGTTCATCATAACTCGAATGCTTTGTAAATTGGGGACTCCCTGTATTTTTAATGTTTTCCCTATCAATATGATAAATTGTGCTTATTTATCTACTTTTGTGGTATCATTCTTGCATTCCAAGAATGAATCAAATTTGATCATAAAAGAGGCAGTGTGATTTAGTGAAGGGGTTGCTGGCTCAGGTGTCTTGTTACCTAACCCTTAAACTAACTGTGTAATCTTGGGGAAATCATCTAACTTCTAAGGATCTTTTCATCCATAAACTGAGGATGTCAAAACTGAGGGTCAGAATTTCTTCCCACTCCTATGTACATTATAAATTGTTAAGGACCATTTATAACAGTTTTTCTATGGGAAATTACATTGAGTTCCAGTTTTAAATATTAGAAATCTATCTTTGAATTCTAACATGACAGGCACAGTCTCTCCTCCTTTCTTCACCTTTCCACTGCCAAGTATTAGGAACAGGGACTCCAAGAAAGTTTTAAGAACATGGACCTACCTAGGAGTTTCCATGGAGGAATGAGAGTGGTTTGGGAGTGATTGGGAACAGAAAGTACATACTGTTACTCCTGAGTATATGAAAACTATTTGTAATTAATACATTTTTAAAATTAATTTTTAAATAAACATTGAGAGTGTGGAGGAAAGGGTAAGGAATTATGATAGATAATAGGGTTTAGGATAAGGCAAGGAAAAGAGCTAGTAAAACCAGGCTTCTCATAAAACTCCCTTCTCATTCATAGTCCTTATTTCTCCCTTTAACTCTGTCCCTCTTTGCTCTGTTCCTTTCACCAGGCCTTCTTTCTTTTCCTTCCCCTTTTTCTATTCAGTAGTGAAACCATCCCATGAGCCAGGGCTGGGAGAAATCTGATGTTACAAAGAAAATTTGGTAGAGTGGGGATTGCTAGAGGAGAAGAATAAGGATGGAATGAAGAGGAGGGTTTCGCTTTTTTAGAGAGATTAGGATTGGATATATCCCAGTGACAGGAAGGAAAGAGTAGTTTTTGTGTATTCAAAGCTGAGACTAGATAAAAGGAATAAGACTATTCTTAAGTGATGAATCGATGGTATTCTATGTTGCTTAATGTATGTGTGGGGTTGTTTTTTAAGGCAAACATTTGCATAAACAGATTGCATGTAATTGTAAACACATAGCATTCCTTTTAGAAGTGTTATTTAATCATAAAAGAATTTTTTCATCACTTGATTTGTGTGATACTTAGAATGCATATCATTTCTTTCAGATACTAATTTTTCTCTTGAGTTTGGTGAAGGAAGTACATAGTCAATATGTTATAATTTTCATAAATAAAACTTGAATTTCCTGTAATGGAATTAAGGAACTCTGGTAGTGTACTGCATTACGAACTGGACTGTTAACTGCAAGGCAGCAGTTCAGATCTACCAGTAGTTCCACAGGAGAAAGATGAGGCTTTCTGCTCCTGTAAAGATTTGCAGCCTCGGAAACCCTACACAGAGTCACTCACCGACTCGGTGGTACACAACCCCCACTACCCATAATGGAATTATATATCTCAGCTTTAGAAAGTTCAGTGAACCCACCCTTACTGCCCACTCGTAGATCTGTTACTTGCTTGAAACAGTCTGTTTCTATTTTTGAAAAATCGATGTCTCCCAAACTCCCAGATTGAATCGGGAACAGGAAGCACATACTGTTGCTCCTGAACTCTGCAATTTAGATTTAAGAAATCGTTTCCTCTTGTTTTTATGGAGTGTGGGAGGCTTAGCTTTTCCTTTATTGGGAGTGGGTGAGGTTTTCCATTGAGGCAGTTCATAAAGTTACCTACATTTTTCTGTATATACTACAGATTTTGTAGCTGTTTTGCAGATTTTTGAGAACCACATGAACATGTATCTCATTGTGTCATTACTTTACATTTCACATACTTCCATGGGGGACACATTTCCTCAGTGTTAGTATAAATGTGCAGTTGTTGTTAGCACAGTCTTTTATCAGTCTTATGTGTTTCCACGTGTTTTTTCTGTCCCTAATTATGTCTACTTTCATCAAATATTAGAGATTTTCTGTCCATAATTTCTTCTGAACACATATCTTTCAAGAAATCTTTAAGGTAGAACTCTACTCAGTGGCATCCCTCTTTCATTCACCAAAATCTACAATACTACATTTTTCAATTTTTCAAATGTGAGGGCCTTCATTTTTCTCCCTTTTCTTTCTACATTCATTCTTCAGTACCACTGCCAAGTTAAATCTCTATATCTTTTTATTTGTCTCAACCACCTTTTCTCCATCATTCACTTCCTTTTTTCTGGACTCTCCATCTGAAGAACGGCTCATATATGGCAATAAAAAAGGTACAGACCAGACAGAGTAACACTGTTTTGAAATATGACTTCATAAGTTATACTCATGTCCATGTAAGTTAGTAAATTCATTTGAACGCTGTCTACGCAGAGTCCTCTTGGGCCTTGTGCAAATTTAGTTCTACGTTTTATCTGAGTTAGTATTTGATGTCTTTAGAAGTCATATTCCAAGAGATCTGTCTTTCTGTGCATGGAAATATTTTTCCCTCTTTATTCATTCCTCTTGTTTTAAAATTTCATTCTTTTGCTTATTTGTAATGTTTTGTACTTTTCCCTGCATGATTAGGGGTGTTTGACTGTCTTACTCCCCAAAGTAATTTTACTGTGGACATTTTGCTTTAATATTATGCATGATGTGTTTGTAGACTGATTTAAAATCCTGATTTATACAGTGTTTTTATATCCCAATGAATTTTTCATTTGTAATCAGTACAGTTTGGTGTTACAGATTTATAAATAAAGGCTAAAAAGACAAATGTACCTCAGACTTATCTTGTTTCCTTAGACAACTTATTTAAACTAAGTTCCCTAGTCTATAAAATATGATATTAAATTATGCAACAATTTTAATGTCTTTTTAAATTCTGATGTTCTGTGATTTTGAGATTTATAGTAATTTTGTAATTTTTTTGTTTTACATCTTAAAAATAACTATGTAGTGCCATGGCACCCACAGTTTTGGACTTACTAAAACTGCAGCTCATAATATCCTTTGAAGGATCAAACATGGTCATGGAACCTATTTTCTCTGAAATAAGTCTTTTGTTTTCATCTTTGAAATTGGATTTCGTTTTCTGTTTCTTGGCCATAAGGTCCAGTCATCATCTTAGTTTTTATTCTGTATGTATGTGTGGGCTGCTTGATTATTAAACAAGATGCTCTAGCCCAGAGAAGGTTGTTCAGACCTCTGTATACTTAAGGAGCCCTTCTGGTTTAGTGTCTTTTACCTTTCCTTAACCTTCTCTTCAACCATGGTGCTTCCATATATGTGTTTTCATCATGTAGAAGCACAGCTCTAAGGAACATACTCTTAGGGCCAGAGTGATTTTAATTGTTATATATGAGATAACAGAACTGGGATTAATAGTGTTCTTTTTGGAGGCCAACGAAAGGAAACTACAACCTTAAGTCGTCAGCTAACGGCACTTAACAACAGTTAGTTTGGTATATGCTCTTCTGTATCAGTGATAGGCCACACAGTTAACCCTTGAGATATAAAGCAGTAGTGATCTTGTAGACATATTTCTTGGGGATTCTTTTTCATGGCTTTCCATCATTTTGTCACCTAAGGATGTAAGACCTTGTATGTTGTTGCATGACCTTAGGGAAGGACACCTCATCCATGAGATTGAGATATGCATTGTTCACATGCTGTTATGGTCTTTAGTTAGGGGTAACTTGCACAGTGGTGTCTTTGTTTTTAGTCTAACATAGAGCAAGGAATCTTACTCTATCCTAATAGGATGGGTTATTTCTAGTCTGCATGTCAAAGGTTTTTATGACAGTGTCAAATAATTTTATGATAGTGAAACAGAAGATTACAGGGGTATTACCAGTTCATCTTCACTAATCTGCATGCATAGGCTCCCATGAGAATTCAACAAAGAATGTAGGATTGTTTCTGATTATTTTTTTGGTTTGTGATCCAGGTTGGGCTGAAGTTTCTTTCCCATTACTGTTTTTCTGACTAGTCAGTAGCTTGAGAGTCATAAAGCTTGTGGATTACTTTTCATTTGTATCGATGTGAAACCCCAGTCTTAGACCACTGCTGAGGTAAACATTGAGGGAGTGTGAAGCTCTTTGGCAGCAGCTCATCTAGTTCTCTCCATGTGAGCTGTTGGCAGGGGCCTTGGTGTTGGTGCACATGAGCGTTGAACAGGTTACTGTGAATACCCTAAACCCTGTGTATTCTATTGAAAGTAGGTTCAGCTGCAGCCCGGAAAGAAATCATAAGGAACAAAATTCGAGCAATTGGCAAGATGGCAAGAGTCTTCTCTGTTCTCAGGTAATGAATGGTACATTTTCCTATTTATTTTACAGAAATTACTTTTATTATACTTGGTACCAGGGGTGTACTGCTTGACATAAAGAAGCAATATGGTAGCACTCTTCCTATATGGAAGTTGTCATTAAGTGCTGTTTTGAGTCGGTTCTGATTCATAGCGACCCTGTATAGGAGCAGCTGGTGAGTTTGAACCACTGACCTTGTGGTTCAAACTGACCTGTCAGTTCAGTGCATTATCCCCGTGAATTAGTTGTACATTTATGTGTTTAAGAAGAGAACACAAGTCCTTTTGAAACTAGTCATTTTGGTCCTTGTGATTATTATTGTGCACCCTTCTGTGATTAATGGTCTGCATCTTAGAAATTAGAACAGGACAAGATAGAAGGGACACATTTTAGAGTATTCCTGATGAATTTTCTCATCACGGACTTAATAAAAGTTCCTTTTACTAGAACCACAAGTTGTCTTCCTGGGATTATTTAAGGAAGACTAGGTTTAAGGGTCCTGGTGTAGCACTGTGGGTTAATGCGCCAGACTGCAAAGCTGTTTGAACTGCAAGGTCAGCAGTTCAAGCTTACCAGTTGCTCCTTGGAAACCCTATACAGGGTTGCTTTGGGTCAGAACCGACTCGATGGCACTTAACAACAACAAAAACAGGTTTAGGGTACACATGAATGGTTCAGTCCTTAAAAAAAACTGCTGGCAAAACTGCTTACATCAGACATTTCAACTTTGTTGTTGTTAAGTGTCATCAAGTTGGTTTTGACTCATAGCAGCCCTGTATAGGGTTTCCGAGGAGCATCTGGTGAGCTTGTACCACCGACCTTGACATTCAAACTGACTTTGCAGTCCAGTGCAGTAACCCATAGTGCCACACTAGGACTCCCATATTTTCTCAATTATAATGCACACATTTATGATGTATCTTACCTTACAGTAGCTTCAGGAAGTTCGTGGATAAGTGGAATTGAAAGATAATAGAATTTTTCATGAGCCTTTTGAAGCCCCCTCATGTCATTAAAACTTGTAAGGAAGAGCAATTTATTCCTCAGATGCAAGGCACACCTTCAGAATAAAACATTTAGGTTATAAAAGAATACATGTCTTCAAACTGAGAAAAATAGGGTAATAACAAAGAATGTCATATATATTTGGCCTACGTTTTTTAAAGTAACAACTTACTGAAAGTATCCTATGTTTCTTATATTTCCTTGCTGTAGGGAGGAGAGTGAAAGTGTGCTGACACTCAAGGGTCTGACTCCCACAGGGATGTTGCCTAGTGGAGTGTTAGCCGGAGGACGACAGACCCTGCAAAGTGGTAATGATGTTATACAACTTGCTGTGCCTCAAATGGACTGGGGCACGCCTCATTCTATTGCTAGCAATACACATGATGCATGCAGGGAATTTTTTCGGCTTTTTAGTTCCTGTCTCAGCAGCTGATACAGGCAGGGGTACTACATGTTAAGTAGTATCTGATTAATACTTAATCAGAGCAGAAAATTGATAGAATGGATACTCCATTCCATTGAAAATAATGATCAGTCACTCATCTATTTATCAAATAATAGGGGAGCAGCTTCTATTACAATATTGGAAATATTTATTTATTTGTTTGTCTTATGCAGTCTTTTTATTTAAAATCTTCAGTTTCAGACTGTGAATCAGTGTGGTATACATATTAAAAAAATAGGAATGTAATTCCAAGTTTTTCATTTTTTAAAATTTATGTAATTGTATTAGACTATTCTTATTTTTTTTTCACTTGGAAACTTTAAATACTTAATTTTAGAATTAACAATCTGCTTTGGTCCCAGAACATTACTTATTCACTCCACTTGCCAAAAGATTTATGCAAGGTTTTGTACCCTGGTAAATGATGCCAAAGTTTGTTTTCTGTGGTGTTTGTCAAATGTTCTATGTATAATTAACTGTCTGTAACATGCTGTTTCCTTCCTCTGCAGATGTAGCTGCTTTCCTAAATCTGTCTGTCTTTCTTTAGGTTAGCTGTATGTCTGTAAAAATGTGTTAATTAAATTATTCTTTCAGACACTTGTCTTTTGATGTAGAAGCAACTTTGTAGCACCTTATTTTGAGGTGTGCTGCATTTGTTGCTTTTCTTTGTGCATTCTGAGCATGAATGTAACATTAGATACTAAGTCATTGTTATAAAGGGGTTGCATTTAAATCCTGTAAGTCAAAATTGGAAGGGTGTTTATTAAGTGTGCCTTTATTTGCATGAAAATAAAAAGAATTATACCTAAAGCATTCCTGTAATCTGGCTCATTGAATATTTTATATATA